>NC_043712.1:43673122-43784923 GCF_006229205.1 Suricata suricatta | reverse complement strand
AGAGATTCAGATAAATAAGAAATGTTTCTAGCAAAGGAGAACAGTGAAGGCTTCATGGAAGAGGTAACTTTTGAAATGGGCTTATAGAAAGCTTGTGATTTTGATTCATAGAGCCAAAAATAAAAATAGCTTTATCTTATGCCAAATGCAGGGAGCAGTAGAAATAAAGGCATGCAGAACCAGTATAAATAAGGATTATCTTCCATATCTCCATAAATATTGGGTAGTAGACCATAACAATATCAGTAGAAGGTAACTTTTTTTCAAAACTTAGCTTTGGAATCTTACCAGTGTTTAAGTTATATTTTTGAGGCATAATGGATGTATAATAAATTACACATATTTAAAGATGCAATTTAGTAAGTCTGACACAGCTATAAAAGTAGGAAATGAACATCATTTTCAAGAGGGTGAATGTATCCATCACTCCTAAAAGTTTCCTCATGTGTCTTTGAAGTCTTTACTCCTTGACACTCACAAACCTCAAGCCTAAGCAACTGCTGACATGCTTTCTGACACCATTAATGAGTTTACATATGCTAGAGATTTCTAAGAATGGAATTATCCAATATGTACTCCTTTATGTCTGGTTCTCTTCTTCCTCTCAGTGTCATTTTTTGAGATTTATCCATGGTGGTGTAGATGTGATGAGTTTAATCCTTTTTACTGGTGACTAGTATTCCATTACATGAATACACCACAGTGTGTTTATCCATTTGTCTTTTGATGGACATTTGGGCTGTTTCCATTTTTTACAATTTCTAATAAAGCTGTTATGAATATTTATGTAGAAATTTTTCCATGGACATATGCTTCATTTTCCTTTGGGTAAATACTTAAAAGTGGAATGGCAGGATCATATGGTAGTTGTATGCTTAACTTTTTAAAGAACTGCCAAGTTTTTCCCCAAACTGCTTGTATCATTTTACAGTCCTACCATAAATGTATGAAAAATATAATTGGTTCAAATTCTTACTACACTACATGATACCAAATGACAACTACATGGGGAGATATATAAGATTTAAAACTAAGTATTTAAATCTCTTTAAAAGATGATTGTTTAGGGGAGCCTGGATGGCTCAGTCGGTTGAATGTCTGACTCTTGGCTTCAGCTTGGGTCATGATGCCAGGGTTGTGGGATTGAGCCCCACATGGGGCTCTGCACTGAGCATGGGGTCTGCTTAAGGTTCTCTCCTCTCTCTTTCTCTCTCTCTGCCTCTCCCCCCACTCACGCACTCTTTCTCTCTCTAAAATAAAATTAAAAAAACAAAAGATGATTGTTTAAACAAAAATTTTACTCTTTGGACACTATAAATCTGCTTGAGTTTTCTTTGGAACTCAGTTAAATCACTTGGAAACAGTTGGATCCTTAGATTCTGGCTTTTGAAATTTGTAGGGCATTACAAATAAAAAGTTATTCTTCACAGCTAAGGCAAAATCCTTCTGTGCACTCTATCAATACCCAGTAAATAATGAAATCTTCCAGTTTGAGTCTTAGGAACAGGTACTACTTCTGGCCACATGGGATCTCTGGACAATGTTTTGTCTAATGATTTTGAATGGTTCTTTCTCTGTCCTCATATAGTTTCCTCACACCCAAACACTGCCAGCATTCTGTTGAACACTTAATAGTGATTACAAATATACAGTTCTCCATTGTGTGCAGCTTTCATTTCTCTAGTCTTCTATACAAACTCTAGCCATCTCTGTCTCCCTCAACATCAGCTCCTCCTTATCAGTTCAGGGAGTTTTTCAAGCCTCACTCTCCCTTTGCAGCTGTGTGGATAATCTCAAGGCACTAAGATGAGGAAATCATAGAACTTAAAATTTGCAAGGACCCTGTCCTTCAATGTCTGGTGTCCAGTTTCTTGAAAATCATTGTTTGCAATATTCTGTCTGTTTGGTTGTGATTGTTTTAAGAGGGATAGTGTATCTAGTCTTTGTTACTCTATCTTGGTCACAAGTATATGTCCTGAACACTTTAATAGAAAGATCTTAGACTTTCCTGCATTCTACTAAAATATTTTTTCATGTCAGAAAAGGCAGTTCCAGATTTCTTTTGGACAAAACTCAGCATATCACAGGAAATTCAGCATATCAGAAGAAATTCAGCATATCTGGAAAGCAGAGAAAAATCTCTGGTCCAGGATGTGGGTTATATACCTACTTAACTTCTGCTGGCACCATATACATACCTCGCCAGGAAGGAGAGGCTAACTGGATAAGAATACAATGATTATCCATTAGTGAAGGACATCATTTATACATCCTCTCCCAAAAAATATGGATCCTGACACCCCACCCATCGTTTCTGTCTGCTCAGGGCTTAATGTTTTGAAACCATTTAAATCTGGGACTTTGGGTACATCTCTCTGAAATTCATTTTTCTCATTAGTCAGATGGGATAATAAGCACCCTTGTTTAAAAAAAACTAGGTAAAATAAATTTCATTTGTTGAACACAATTTCAACAATGCTAGTTGAGATTTTTCAAAATTATTTTTATTTTATTAATGTTATATGTTAGGTATCAATAACTACATTTTTAGACACTTTTAGCAATTGTCCTTACCGATGAATTATATAATAATCAGAAAGGCTAACTGAATCACCATCTTCCATGTTCAATTGTTTACTACAAGAGCAAAGTTCTGTGACCCACCATATTAATCTTCCATTGCTGGTTCTGAGTCCATGCTGTAACAATTCCTCTGCTCCTCTACTTTTTCCTCTTCCACCCTTCCATGCTGGAGGGTACTTTTTAAAATGTTATTTATTTATTTATTTATTTATTTTTGAGAGACAGAGACAGACAGCGTGAGCAGGGGAGGGTCAGAGAGAGAGAGAGATACAGAATCCAAAGACAGGTTCCAGGCTCCGAGCTAGCTGTCAACACAGAGCTTAAAGCAGGGTTCGAACCCACGAACTGTGAGATCATGACCTGAGCCGAAGCTGGATGCTTAGCCGACTGAGCCACCAGGTGCCCCAACTGCAGAGTACATTTTAATTTGTGCTTATTCAGACAGGGAAAATAAAGTAATAATGTCTCAGTATCTAACACACTCCAACTGGTATTTGGAATAAACCGGAAAAAAAAAAACCACTAGACTTTCTAAATATTGATCATCATGTAATTTTTGAAGAAATCTGCTTAACACACTTGGGTTATAGCAAGAGCTTATTATATTCCTTTATTCGTTAGCTATTTTCCATATTTAACATAAATGCTTGGGCAAAACCAAAAGAAAATATCCCCTTTTACCAAATTAAAAATAGTCTATATCTTTTCAAATTTGATGAAATATGGCAGAAATCAGACATTCAGTAATCCCCTACTAACTCAGAATCCCAGATTGCTTCTTCTGAGATTACAACTAGGCAAGCTTCCTGTGAAACCTTTCACAAATTTTACATGTCTGTATAAGCTATATCCATCAAAGTTTTATTTTTATGTGTATTTTTATTTGATTTTAAAAGCTTTGTTCTCTACACATACAGGTGAGAATATGTTCATTGTTCTACACCATGCTTGTGTGACTTAATAATATGTTAGAAATCAACTGTGTATTTCTTATGGCATTTTATACTACTCATGCCACTTTATCCCACCCTGCCTATACCATATTATATCCTTTTCTTCCTTAATCAACCTTCAGAAAAACCGTTTTGCTACCTTCTCTCACTAGCTACTTAAAATGAATGTCAGGAGGGAGCCTCAGAGCTTTATCTGTGCCAAAGCGAAAAAGGAAATTGGAAGGATGTTGTATAAGTGGGTGTTTTCCAGAGAAACAGTACTAATAGGATATATATGAGGAGATTTATTAAAAGAACTGGCTCACCTAATTATGGTGGCCATGAAGTCCCAAATTCTGTCATCTGTAGGCTGGAGAGCAAGGGAAGCCTGTGGTGTAATTTAGTCTGAGTCTGAAGGGCTGAGAAACAGGGGCCCACTCATGTTGAGTCCTGGAGTATGAAAGAACTCAGATGCCCGATGCCCAGGGGCTCTCATCTGATTGGATGATGCCCACCCACACCTACAGGGAGAATGGTCTTCACTCAGTTGGCTAATTCAAATGGTAATCTCTTCCGAAAATACTCTCACAGACACATCCAGAAATAATATTTTATCAGCTATATGGGCATCCCTTAGCCCAGTCAAGTTGACACATAAAGTTAACCTTCATAGATTTAATAATTAATAATAATAAATCCCCATTTGAGTGGTCCTTTATTTGAATCATTCTGTGTAAAATAATTATATAACTCCAGATATTTTATTCTTTTGCTCCAAAGCCTTCATTTATTCTCAAATACTTATTTAATCATGTCCAATTATGTTAACACTTAAGGTTGTGCAATATCTATAAATCCCCATGTTCTAGTATTTCTCGGCAAATGTCTCATATGTTCTATCCAATGTGATCTCTTTAAGAGATCCACACATTCCTACCTCTTTGTTTTTGCACAGTTTTAATCTGCCTAGAATGGCCTCTCTCCTTTTTCACATTAAAAAAGCCCCAAAGTATTTTTTTATTATTATTATTTGAGAGAGAGAGAGAGAGAGCAAGCGCGCACAAGTGGGGGAGAGGGGGAGATAGAAAAAGAAAAAGAATCCGAAGCAGTCTTCCTGCTCAGGCTCGACCCCAGGATCTTAGGATCATGATATGAGCTGAAATCAAGAGTTAGGTGCTCAACCAATAGAGCCACACAGACACCCCTGCTGCTTTCTCTAAACAGAGTATCATATCACTTTTATCTGAAAACCTATAATATATTTTTGATTTGTCTTTTAAGACATTTGTGCTTTCCCTCATCTTAGACATGTTTGCATGCTAACTGTCTTTTCTAGACTGGTTACTAATTACTTTAGCGGAATTCCAGTATCTTTTTCTTCTCTTTATGTCAGGCAGTCCTCAGCACAATATCTCAGGTAAGATAAGAAGTGCTCCACAAATATTTGCTGATTTGAACTGAGTTGAATTTGGTACACTTTTACCCCAGTGTGAGAATAAGTTTCTGTATACAAAGTAATGTGAGTTCGCGTCTTGGTGACTCACAGATAGAAACCACACCAAGTAGAGTGTCATACAATGTAAAATTTACTTGCAGCAAATAAGGAGATTACAAGGAATAAGTTCCAAAGCTGTGACTCCCCAAGTAAAGATGGATGGGTTCCTTTCATTTAGGGTTAGGATGAATATTTAGATAGGGAAGCCCTCTCATCAAGTCTAGAGGCCAGTATGATGCTATGCAGGTACCTTAAAAAAACATGCCTATAGATACACTGTATATTATGTAAATGAGGCCTATATTCCTCCTTTAGCAGAGATTTCCATATTATAATGAGGTACAGGTCATTCTAGAGGTCACAGTCCATTGTGGAGATGTGAGGACAGGTTACACTCAACTGGTCTGGGTGGTCTGGGCTGGCCAGAGGTCTTGTCTGCACCGTCACTATTGCTTAAGGGGTAGTTTGGTTTCCATTTGCCTGAGTTAAGAGATAAGCCTCAAAGAAGGACTTAAGGAAAAATGTGGGACAAAGGTTGGTGAGTATAAGCTGGTGGACAGTAAAGGTCAGGTCTTGGGGTCAAGTTGGTCACACTTCTGAGTTATAATGAAAATCACTGGGAAATATTTCACCAGCTTTGCTGGAATTTATCTGGTCCATTAAGTGAAAGACGACTATGCAGTAACTAAGTAGGTAGTTTTTTTTCTATAGATTAAGAAAGCTTAAATTTCATTTAATGATAAAAAATAAAAAACAATAGGAATTATCAGCAATATTGGTTCCAATAACAATGAATAAAATATGTGTCATTTAATAATGGACAGAAAGGAAGAGTACCTGGGTGGCTTAGTCAGTTAAGCATCCGACTTCAGCTCAGGTTATGATCTTGAGGTTCATGAGTTCATGCCCCACGTCAGGCTCTATGCCGACAGCTCAAAGCCTATAGCCTGTTTCAGATTCTGTGCCTCCCTCTCTCTCTGTGTCCCTCCCCTGCTCACTCACCCACTCTCTCTGTCTCTCAAAAATAAATAAACATTAAAAAAAAACTTTTTAAAATAATGGATAGACCAGAATGAGATGGCAGAAAAAAAATGATGACAAATAGCAATCATTTTCCCCTAGATCTGACAAAGTTAGAAAAAAAGATTATATGGTATCCATACTGTCAAAAGTAAGAATAGTTAATCAAGTATATCACAAGAAATAAAAATAAATTCTATCTTGAAAAATGTATGTCAAACTTCTCACCTAGCATGAGAATATAGGTCTTTTGGGGGAGTGTTTTCTGAGCTTTTCACATTATGATTTTCTTGCATCTAAAATAACGAATATACGTGAGTCCTTAATATGTTAAGTCTGATTTTTTTTATTATTTTTATGTTTATTATTTAATGTGGGGGAGGTGCAGAGAAAGAAGGAGACACAGAAATCAAAGCAGGCTCCAGGCTCTGAGCTGTCAGCACAGAGCCCCGTGTGGGGCTTGACTCACGAACAATGAGATTATGACCTGAGCCAAAGCTGGACACATAACTGACTGAGCCACCCAGGTGCCCCAAGTCTGATTTCTATAAAATGTATATAACAAAATGTTATCATCCACATTGTAGTCTATAAGTGAAATACAATTAGGAAAATGGGCATTTTGTTACCACTGACTGGAGTGAATGACATTAAGACTGAAAAAGTCAGTGAAAACAACTTGTACATGGCACTAATTTTTCAGTTTATCAGCATCAGAACCCTCTCTATATTGGTTTCCACTATGTCCATTGCAAATATATCATATATCACATTTGTACAATATGCATTAAATTAATTTTTAACTTGCCCAGAGAGCAATAATAAGCATATGCAACTTTTCCTCCAACAGAAAAATATGACTTCCAAATAAATACCTGGGGAAAAAATACAGTAAAACCTTAGTTTGCGACCATAATTCTTTTTTTTTTTTAATGTTTTTTATTTTTGAGAGACAGAGAGACAGCATGAGCAGGGGAAGGCCAGAGAGAGAGGGAGATCTGAGCTAGCTGTCAGCACAGCGGGGCTCGAACCCACAAACCATGAGATCATGACTTGAGCCGATGTTGGACGCTTAACTGACTGAGCCACCCAGGTGCCCCATTTGCGACCATAATTCTTTCTGGAAACATGTTTTGTAATCCAAAACATTTGTATATCAAAGCGAATTTGAAGAACCATCGCCTCGGTTGTGATTATGTGACATTTGACGTCACATACTAGTCATATTGCAACACATTGCTTGTTTATCAAGCTAAAACTTATTAGAAATGTTTGCTTTTTTTGTGGAACACCCACAGAACAAATTATCTGCAATCTAGGATTTTACTTTACTTTGAATTATCAAAGGACTTTTAGAACCCAAGCTATTTACAAATGGAAACTGACTATATTCTGACCTAACACTAGCTTGGGGAGGGGGGAAGGAGTAAAATCTTGTATCCCCATTTTATCAGTAGACAAATCAACTTGGGAAGAAGACGTGTTAAGGTAGAAGAGAAGAAAGAGGGCAATATAAATGCATTTTAAGACATTCTGTTTGCTGAATTTGGATTCTAAATTTGGGGGGGGGTTTGTTTGTGTTATAGCAAGCAAATTAAAAAAAGGGAAATATGGTTATTTACAAAACTGATTATGGCCACACTTTAAAAAAATAATAGTAAGTAGCATAATCCTGAAAAACTATCTCAGTAATTATTCCATATATTTCTCATAACCACCCCTCCATAAGCAGCTTCAGCAAAATAATAGAATAGCAACTATTGGCCGTTTATTACAAGCTACATCCAGGGAAATGCTATATAGCTACTATCACAACATTTGTAAGAGGTGTTATTATTAGAATTTATGTTACAGACAAAGAAACTGAGATTTAGATCTGAGCAAATTTCTCGACATCTCACAGGTACCAAGATAGGCAGCCAGAACTCTATGCTAAAACTGGCAGACTGGAAGATGCATTTAACCATATGTCTCCTCTAAGTATCCTATAGAGGAACAAAGTAAGTTGGTTAATAATAATATTAATAATAACAAGGAACATTTATTGAGTACTTACTATCTGCAGGACAATCTCCTTTTACCTGACATTTAGCTGACTCGCTTTGGCTTTATAACAATCTGTGAGTGAGTACCATTATCATCCTTATTAGAAAAGGACATGGCACAAAGAGTTTAAGTCACATACTTGCTAAATGTCATAGAGCTGATAAGTGCAAACCTAGGGTTCAAATCCTCAGACAATATTACTTTTCACATCCAAGCTTTGGACACTAGGACAGCAAGAAGCTTCAGGGTATATTCATTGTCAAGGATTTAGAAATTAGGGGCACGTGGCTGACTCAGTCAGTTACGCATCCAACTCTTGATTTCAGCTCCGGTCATGATCTTGTGGTTCATGAGATTGAGCCCCATGTCAGGCTCTATGCTGCCAGCACAGAGCCTGCTTAGGATTTCTTCCCTACCCATCCCTTGCTTGTGTTCTCTCTGTCTCTTTTTTTTTTTCTCTTTCTCTCTCTAAATAAACAGACACACAAACAAACATTAAAAAATAATTTAAAGATTAATCATAATATTGAGGTTTGGTTGAAATCGGGACATGAGGATCAATGAAAACAGGTAAGAGTAAGAGGCTTTTGCAGGTACCAGCTCTAAGGTTGTGAATAAGTTTTTTCATAGTAGTAGAAACTGAAAGACAAATCATTTATTTAAATTACAAATTAAAGAGCAATCACAATTTACAAACTGGGTTTGAGGGGAGGCTGGGTGGCTCAGTCTGTTGAGCATCCAACTTCTGCTCAGGTCATGATCTCACGGTGCGTGGGTTTGAGCCCCACATTGGGCTCTGTGCTGACCGCTAGCTCCGAGCTCGGAGCCTGCTTCGGATTCTGTGTCTCTTTCTTTCTCTGTCGCTCCCCTGTTCACACTCAGTCTCTCTCTGTCTCTCAAAAATAAATAAATGTAAAAAAAAAAATTGTTTCTTTACCTGGGTTTGAGAAGACCGTGAAAACGCTCACAAGTTTCGGAGTCCTGCAGTTGCCAGTGGCAGCTGGTAGGAGGAGAGCTTCTGAGAAAGAGACTGCATTGCTAATTAATATCTGTATACATTGCTCCATCATTACCTGAGTTGATAGGAAACTTTTTGTGATATTTTATTTGTTTATATAAAAAAACAGAGGAAGCTAATACGTAGAATGAAGCTGGTTGCTGTTCCGTATCCTGCCGTTCACTGAACGTGTGACATTGAAAAACCCATTTAACATCCCTGAGCATCAGTCGTTTGAGCTGCGCGATATGCTATCTGCACTGACAGAAGGGCTACAAGGATGAAAACAAGTCAGACCTGAGATAGGGCTTTGTAACATATAAATAACAAATAAAAACTAGAATGATTATCATTATTTCCTTGTTTAAGCCTCTACTCATGAAATGTACACACCCCTGTTTCATTATATTTCAAGAATATTCTGGAGAGTAGCATGGGTTCATATCTCAGCTCCACCATTCACCTTATGTTTTATAATCTTGAACAACTTACTCAAACTCTGTGCTTCCTTTGTGAAACGGGATACATAGTAGTACCGAACTCACAAGATTGTGCTGAACACTCAAAATACACTCAATGTACGTAAGGTGCTTATTACAGTATCTGAAACACATCATCGTTATATAATATATATATGTGCCCATATATTATATAATAACATTATTATTAATAACTCAGTGATTTTATTATTTAGCCATCTAATGCTACCATTATGGTCTATCATGGCCACATGGATTCCTCTAACTTGATATGGACAGAACTTAGTACAACAGTTTTTAAAAGTATTATATTTAAAGATATTTATGATGATCCCCTAACAATCTATCATATAATTAATATATTTGTATTTAGTTGTGCAAATAGGAAAAAATGATATTTTGCAACACATTGATGTGTTTATTTTTTGCTGAACAAAAATAAGTATTCATTATTCAGTTGTTTAAAGTTGTTTACTTACTATACAGTAAAGGAAGAGTAGTTCTGGTATGTCACAGTTTGATTTAAAGGCACAATGACCTTTGTATTTTTTTTTCTTTTACATTCAGTGAGTGTGTTGAATAATCCAATGGGGAAGGCATTTTACTTGACAGATACTTATCATAGCAAAAATATAATATGCTGAGACTACAAAATATTTTAAAATGTTGTCATATGAATATTTTTTAGTGCATATATTTCTATGTAGTGGCATTTACCATCTGGATTCTTGCAACTAAGTCTTTCTTTACACCCTGTACATCTTTTTGCCTGTCTTTCTCAGTTTGTGTCTATTAATAATTAATCTCTAGGTTCACATAATAGGCCTCTCCTGCATGTTCTCTTAGCTAAGGAAACAAGTACTCAGGAGTGTAACATCATAGGCAGGGAACAAAAGATTCACATTCCATTCTCTGTGTTAGAGAGCACTGATGTGATTCTCAGGAGCCAAGCTTCTTAGCAATGAAAGAAGGATTTACAGCCCTCCAGCTTTCTCAGCTACCAAAGCTCTTGAAGGCTTTCAAGAGCTGACCTTCTTAGCAAAGGGCTGGGTTCTTTTAATGCACTCACTTTCAAAAGGTAGCATACCTGTTTTTTCAGTGTGATGTGGATGCTATTAAAAGGGAGTTTCCATGGATACGGACATCAGTGGGAATGAAATAGGATTGTCCTCTTTTCAGACTCATTGTTGCTCCAAATATTCCTAAAACCTAGATCATGTCACTCCTTTTATTCACATTTCTTATGGCTTGCTTCTTATTTATAAAGCACTATCAATGGTAAGAAATTAATACCTTTTTTAAATGTGTAGGTTCAAACTCAAGGTATTTATGAGAAATGTTGTAGCATGTGCTGGGGAAGAGGTCAGTTAATTACAGTGAGTGTGAGTTTTGATATGTCTTTTTATATGACTTTAGAGAATACATATTATTCAGAGACATTATCCATTTCTTTGAAGTAACACAGAATTTGTCAAATTGAGAACCTGACCTAACTTATGTAAATTTGAAGCTGTATTACAACAACACTACAAAGTACCTCCTCCTCCTTTTTTTGGGGGGGTGGGGTATTTTGAGTAAGTTAGTGCTAAGTATACATTTTGCCCTTCTAAGTACACATTTCTGGAATGTTTTGATTAAAGAACGTCAAATCTCTTTACCAAGATCTAATTGAATGCCAAATGTGACCAAATCAATTTTTTGGTTAAGCATCTATTATGTATCAGGTAATATGCTTGTCCTTAGGACTTCTACAATGAAGGGAATACCGATTTTCTCTGGAGAATTCATCAAAGTCTTGCACCACCCCCTTTTTTCACTGAGATACAAGAGCTTGCTGGTAAATGTGCCCAGCTTTGAGAAAAAAGTTATGAACCATCTGAGCCATTTGTCATAAATCCATGGTGCAAAAACCCCTCACATGGAAGAGGGGAAAGAACCCATCAAGTGAGCATAGACAGAAAAATAAGCAACTGAGCTAACTTTTCCATCAAGAAACAATCCTCAACTTGGATAGATTTTCCAGATTCAGATCAGCCAGCAGTAGTGATTTAATAACATTTCAATGGATGAGGGGAAAAGTCAGTCTTGCCTTAAAGATATTGCTAATCAAGTTGATAGAAAATTGAACTGACTCTGCTAAGTGTTAAGAAAATTTAATGTGGATGATCAGTTTTTGCTCCCCTTACATTCGTTTTCAGTCAGATAAATATAGGATATGACATATTTCTCATGATGCCCTGTAACTTTAATTTATTAACAAGCTGAAATCATTTATAGGAAACTTTAAGTCAATTTGTAAAAAGAGAAAGTTTTGCTTGTTTACATGTTAATAATCTGCTCTCTTGTTCAGTTAAATATGTATCAAATCACTATTTCATTTCATGTTTAAGAAACATCAAAGAATTAAAATAACACTAATTTTCCTATAGCTATTCATGCTCCCATATAAAAAGTGTGTCCCCAGAGTGTACTTCTAATCTAAGTTCTTTAAGAAGTGACCTAGGAATTCTATGGCATCTCATTAATTTGTGAATTGGTATCTATCAGTTTAACACAAATATCAATCATTTCCACAAGAATTTTATGTGTTTTTAATTTGTTTTTGCTCACTGCCTTAATATTGAAAAGACTAGAACTGCGAGTTTATATTAAAGAAGACTAATTATTTTTCTGATAATCCAAAATTCAACATTAATCTCCAAATCATAACTTCAAAACAATGGGCAGGTTAAGAGCAAAAAGAAATTAAAGAAAAAAAAAGTTAGTTGTCTCAAGGTGAGGACAGGGGTAACTTACAAGATTTCCAGACAGCTTTTGAGCAATAGTAATCATTCATCATGAAAAGATGCAACTGAATAACAATATTTAAAGTTTAAAATTATTTCCCTTAAAATTATGGAAAACTGCCAATAAATATTCATTATTATCTAAAAGATCCAACATTTAAAAAAAACTTTACTTAATTACTCATCAGAAAAAAACTACATAAAACCAGACCCTGAAATTGGAGGAAACTTATCTTCATATTGTAACCTTAATTTATTTCATTAAATTATTGATAAAAAATTGTTTTCAAATACTTTTAAAAGAAACATTTAACATATGCTTTCTTTTTTTATCTTCTTTGGAAAAAATATGAGAAAAAACATTAGTTACGCCCTTGAATGCCTGCTTACATTTCAACCGAAAACTTTAAAGGGTAGGGAAGGTGGAGAAAACTTTCACAGAAATTCATAAACCCTTCAAGTGCCACAAATAGGTTTTAGGTAGCATGAGCAATTTATTAGATTTATTGCTTGTACTTGTTCACATAAAGGAAGTTATAGGGTATTCCACAAAAGAAGATAAAATTGAAAGTTGTTGGTAGAAACCGTTATTGTTGTAAACTATCCAAACGAGGAATGTGACCTAGGAATAAAAAAGAAGTTATTTTATCTTTTCTGTCACCTGGATATGTCTCTTCTTGAGCCATTTCTGGGTATTTTACATTGTTCTATTTTTCATCCCTGTTGTGAAAGCACTCTTATTGTTTAGTAAGCAGAATTAGGATAGCTGAAGTTTATAGAGTCAATGGCTGACAAACAATAAGGTCAATGCCTGTCCCATCCTGGAAAAATTGAGGTTAGAACAGGTGAAATTATCATTCTGTTTTGTTTTTATGGCTCTAATAGAATGCCAGAGAGTCCCTGACCCCTGCTGCCAGTCATGTCTTACTCTAATAGCAACGTGTAACCTTTGACACTCAATTAAAACAGGAAATAAGGCAAAGAGTGGGTCAATATGCATGTTTGGCCAATGCAAGCCTTTGAAATAAATTCCAAGGGGCTTTCAAAGGAGCCATAACCCTTATTCATTTGGCACACAGGCATTAAAGTTATGGCCAGTAAAGTAAAAGAACACAGAAACAAAAAAATCACCTGCATCATTTATTTTCTTTCTGACCTAAGACCTGTGTATTAAGGTATCCCACAACAGAACAATTCACATTACATTTTCTGATTACTGAGGGTGAGGGTGTTGCTGCTAACTGGCCGAATGGGACAGAATAGATGCTTTGGGCATAGAAGGTTATTGACTTGAATAGTCAGCTCTTTTTTATTTAATGTGATTTTATTTATAAATAGAAAAGAGCCAGTGTATACTTTTTTTTCTTATGGAATAATAGAAGCATTGTTTTTGAGAAGAGTTAAGAATGTGACTGTCAGTGCTGGTAGTATGTTTGGTGATCAATTGTAGGGGAACCCATGGTAGAGACAACAGGTGTACCACAATTCTGATACACCCATCTCACAGTGACAATTCATTGGTGGATAAACATTTCTCACATATGTTCAAGGATGTTCAAGGATACTATCTCAGGTTTTATCCAGGGAATAATGAGAAAAATGTGTAAGAAAGGACATATGTGGAGGAAAAAAAAACAGAAGCAGCAAGGTCTTGGGATTGGTTAAGTCTAGATGGAAATCCTAATTGTCTTTCTTATTAAAAATGCACCTATGAATAAGTTAAATGATCTCCTTTGATGTATCATTTTCTGTGAATTAGAGATAATATTATAATACCTCTTTATACTGGATTTCTTTTTATTGTTTTTGACTAAATGAGATGGTTCTTATTTAATTATTCAGTGACTAGCATAGAACAGACATAAATATTTTTTAGCTTCTCATTAATTTATTATATATGTTCCTCTATTGAGCAAACTGATCTGATCTAATGTGATATTAGTTGTTCAAGTTCCAGAAACAGAGTACCAGACTGTAGAATTTCATGTAGTGTTACATTTTAGTTTCAAGTAAAATAGTTTAAACAGGATCTAGCAACATACACATACACAAACACACATTCACACATGTTAGAAAAGATCTGGAAATATATATGTAAAATATCTATAGCAGAAATCTGTAAATAGTAGGCATATGGTATATTTTTCTTATTTTTAATCTTCTGTATTGTACATTTACTGATTTCATAATACGATGTAAAAAGATATATTAATGTTTGTAAATCATCTACTTAGTTTAAAAATAATTGATTACTGGGGTGCCTGTGTGGCTTAGTCGTTTAAGCATCGGACTTTGACTCAGGTCATATCTCACTTTATGAGTTCCAGCCCCACATTGGGATCCTCAGCACAGAGCCCCCTTAGGATCCTCTGTTCTCCTCACTCTGTGCTCCTCCCCCACTCACACTTGCTCTCTTTCTCTCTCTCTCAAAAATAAACATTACATTTTTAAAGAGTAATAGATTACCTGACAGCTCTTTTAAGATAGCCTCTCACTTGAAAATACAAGGAATATGATTTTAGTACCGCCTCTTGTTGCCAGCACTCACAGATCTATGAATTTCTGAATGCATATATATATTAATTGACAGCAAATGTGTGTTCTCCACATGACAGCTGATAGTGATCTCATCTCATTTTAAAATAAAACTTCAGTATGTCATTGCTTTAATATGATGAATATCATATTGGACTCTGCCAGACTTTGTATTAGATATTGCATTAGACTTTGATTTCTGGGAAAACGATATTGGTCTTTAGTTTCTTTTTTTGTGCAAGATTATGAGCTTTATTATAAATGCTCTGCTTGTCTTGTATGAAGAATTGGGATGCTTTCCTTCATAAAATATGCTCTGAAACATTTTAAGTAACATTAGGATTATTCACTTTTTTAGATTTGTACAATTCTCTTGTGGAATCAGCTGGACCTAATGCATTTTTGAAAAATAATTGTTAGTTTTCTTTTTCCATGGTATGAAACCATCCATTTACTCAGTGAATATTTGGTATAAGTTTGGTAAATTATATTTTCTAGAAAAAAAATTTCATCAAATCCATTGCATAGAGTTAGGTAAAATGTTTAAAGCTTCCACTTCCTTTTGCTATGTTCTTCCTGTTATAGATAATTTTGTATATTGCCCACTGATTTCTTGATTAGGCTATTCATAGTTATTTTATTTGTTCTTTTCAATGAACCTGCTCCTTATATGATCAGTTCTACCATTTTCCAGCTTAATAGGCTCTACTTTTATTTTTAAAAATTTCTTAATTATTCTCATATATTGGGTACAAAGTTGATCATATACCTGTAATATCTGCTTTATTATGTTGTTTAGGTCTTCTCTATTCTTGCTTTTGACTATTTGATCTCTCCTTGGCAGAAAGGGTGTCTCCTACCCATGTGTGTGCACTTCAGCCTATTTGCCTCAGATCTCTGCTGGCTTCTGCTTCATGACAACTTCTGCTTTGCTATTTGGTGGATAAATAGTCATAGCTGTCGTGTCATCATTGTATGTTGTGGTCTTTAGACTTAAAATCTGACTTATTTTGCTTCCTTAATACTTCTGTAACTGAATTCTACCTTGTAGGTTATCAATTTTATATCCTCCTTTTTTCCCCCACAAATCTGTTATATCCTTGACATTCACACTATCTGAGGTACTTCATTTATATATGTCTGTTGTATTCAACAGATACTGGATTTTGCTTTGTGAACAACATAAAGATACTGTTTTCCTTTTATTAAGCATTTTAATCTTATTAAAAATGTTTGTCAGTTCTGTCATGTTATTTTTGGTTAGGTTTACTGTATTTGATGTTTTTCACTATGTAGCCAGTTTACTTATTCTTCTTTTAATATTCTGATATTTAGGATATTCTATTATTGTGTCATACTGTTATTAGTACCACAATATGACATGTTAGTACCAAAATATGTCCTGATATTGACGATTCTGGATCAATTCTCTTTAGTATAGAATATATCTTATGTGTATTTTCAATATGTAAACACAAAACTTTTAAGGACATATCATGAATTATAACTCTAAAAATATGCTCTGTCCCATTGTTTTATTTTTCCTCTTAGAACTCCAGTTATATGTCTATTGTATCATCATTGCCTGTCATCAGTATGTATCATTATGTCCTATGGTCCTTCTATATCTTATTTTTTAATTTCAGTTTTCTTTTCTTGCCTATTTGCATTTGATCTGCTCTACACCTTACTCTGCTGTTAGGCAATGTTTTTCTTAGCTTTTTGTAACTTACTCATTTGTTCAGAAATAATTGTATTTCTTCTACTTCTGTTTCTAATGACATTCAGTTTAATGGGTACGATAGATGTTTTTGTTTGTTTGTTTTTCAACTCTTCTGATGTTTCGATGACTAGAAATTTCTTGTAGGTAGTATTAATACTTCATTATACTTTTACTTTCCATGCATTTGTTTTTCTCTCTGTCCTGAGTGTTCTTAGATCAATCCAAAACCTCTCCCTCAAATAAATATGGAGCACCTTATTGCAATGTTTGCTTCTTCAAAAATAAGGAAGTTTAAGAAAATATCTTATTATTCATAAGTAATATGATTGTCTCTGAATCTAATACACATAAAGTTTATTTGAAAATAATACATATTTTTACTTTGTCTGGAAGATAAGTTGAAGGAAACTAAAAGAGGTAGAAAAAAGGAGAAAAAAGGCAAGACATGGAGACTGAATTCAGAATACCCAGTAGCTTTTATTTGAGGATATTGAATAAAAATTATTTTAAATAAAAATGCAATATTATTATAATTTAGAAGAATAGCAATAAGATAATAGAAGGGAAGATGTTAGATGGATAGCTCCATTTCAAGTTTGCTTAAGATAAAGGGAAACTCAATTTTCAGGCTGTAAGTATGTCCCAAGGGCTAACCTATATAAATGAATTGTAAAATCCAAGAGACATAGTCTTAAGAACTCCAGTGTTTCAAGGGTGCAAAATGTGGCAATGAATTTTTTGTACAGAGTCAGATGAAAGTTGTTGGAATACAAATCTGATTGATTTTAGACAATATCGTGGCAAATAATGGAACAAAAAAAATGAAATCTTGCCATTTGCAACAATGTGGATGGACGTGGATGATACTATGCCAGAGAAAGACAGATATTACATGACTCCACTCATATGTGGAATTTGCACAGAGGGAGGCAAACTATAAGAGACTGTTATATACAGAGAACAAACAGGGTTGCTGGAGGGGAGGTTGGTGGGGGATGGGCTAAATGGGTGATGGACATAAAGGAAGACCCTGGTTGGAATGAGCACTGGGTGTTATATGTAACGGATGAGTTACTGGATTCTACTCCTGAACCGAAGACTATTCTGTATATTAAACTAACTACAATAAAAAAAAAAAGAAAAAAGATAAGAAAAAGAAAAGAATGCAACAATAGCTTCACTGAGGAAAAAATTTTTAATCTAGAATTTTTAAAATAGAATTCTATAGCAAGCACAACTAACAATCAAGAATGAAAGCAAATGATTATGTTTTTAAATGTAAAAGACTCAGATATCAAACTTTAGTGCCCAACTTCTGAAAGAAGGAAATATATGCATTTATGTACTTACCAAAATACTAGAAGAGGATGTTAAAGGTCCAAAGAAATAGTATATTTAATCCAGGAGAAGAGTGCAAGGAAATGCTTACTTGTCAACTTTCCAACATCCTTAGAATACAACTGAACTATATTACAAAGGCAAGTCAAAGTCCTCATAAAGACTATCTTGAAAGGATCACAAATTTCATTGCAAATTGTCTAATAAAGAATCTTGGTGTGATATTAACAATAGAGCAATAGCATGCTACTTTACTCAACAAAAAAGTGAGAAGAAAATTAAAAACTTCTGTGGATAAAAATATGCAAATGAGTCATGATTCAGTTATGAACCAAACTAATATAAGCTATGAATTTAAAAATATATATGGTATAAATGATGATAATTTACTTCATGCTTAAATTTTTTTTCTCTTTTTTTTAAATTCCAGAATAATTAACATACAGTATTATATTAGTTTCAGATGTACAATATGATTCAACAATTCTATACATTACCCAATGCTCCTCATGATAAGTGTACTGTTAATCCCCTTCACCTATTTCACCCATACCTCACCTACCTCCCCTCTGGTGAATACCAGTTTGTTCTTTATTGTTAAGAGGCTGTTTTCTGGCTTGTCTCTCTTTTTTTTCTTTGTAGATCTGCTCTGTATCTTTAATTCCATTTATGACTAAAATCATATGGTATTTGTCTTTGACTAATTTGTTTCACTCAGCATCATATCCTGTAGTTCTATCCAAGTTGCCACAAATGGCAATATTTCATTCTTTGTTATATTGGTGGACATAGGTTGCTTCCAGATTTTGGCTATCATAAATAATGTTGCAATAAACATAGGGGTGTGTATATCTTTTCAAATTAGTGTTTTCATATTCTTTGGGGAAAATATCCAGTAGTAGAATTGTGGGATGGTATGGTAATTCTATTTTCTTTTTTTTGAGGAACCTCCATACCATTCTCCATAGTGGCTGCATGAGTTTACATTTCCATCAATAGTGCACAGAGTTTTCATTTTTCTCTGCATTCTTGCCACCATTTGTTACTTGTGTTTTTGATTTTAGCCATTCTGATAGGTGTGCAGTAATATCTCATTGTGGTTTTTATTTGCATTCCTCCCATGATGAGTGCTGTTGAACATCTTTTCATGTGTCTGTTGGTCATCTGCATGTCTTTGGAGAAATGTCTACTGATGTCTTCTGCCTATTTTTTAAATTGGGTTATTTGTTATTTTGGTGATGAGTTATTTGCAAAAATCTTCACATGAGAAGCCATTCAGCAGGACGCCTTTTAGTTATGTTGATCATTTCCTTTGCTGCACAGAACTTTTTGACATAGTCCCAAGAGCTTAATTTTGCTTTTATTTCCCCTGCCTTTGGAGCGTATCTAGAAAAATTTTTGCTATGGCTGATGTCAGAGAAATTCCTGCCTGTTCTCTTTTCTAGGATTTTTATGGTTTAATGTTTTACATTTAGGTTTTTAATCCATTTGAGTTTATTTTTGTGTATGGCATAACAAAGTGGACTAGTTTATTTATTTTGCCTGTAGTTGTTCAGTTTTCCTAACATCATTTGTTGAAGAAACTTTTCCCTATTGTGTTCTTGCCTACTTTGTTGAAGATTAATTGACAATACAATCATGGGTTTATTTCTGGGCTCTCTGTTCCATTCCACTGATCTATGTATCAGTTTGGGGGCCTACTACCATACTGCTTTGATTACTGAAGTTTGCAATATAATTTGAGTTCTGGGACTGTAATACCTCTGATTTTGTCCCTTTTCAAGATTGTTTTGACTATTTGGGGTCTTTTGTGGTTCCATAAAAAATTTAGGATAATTTGTTCTAGTTTTGTAAAAGATGCTATTGGTATTTTGATAAGGATTGCATTAAATATGTAGATTGCTTTGGGTAGTACAGATATTTTAATAATATTTGTTCTTCCAATCCATGAGTATGGAATACATTTCCATTTATTTTTGCTATCTTCAATTTATTTCATCAGTATTTTATAGTTCTCAGAGTACAGGTCTTTTACCTCATTGATTTATTCCTATATATTATTGGTTATAGTACAAGTGTAAATGGGATTGAGTTCTTAATTCTCTTTCTACTACTTCATTACTAGTGTATAGAAATGCAACAGATTTCTGTACATTGATTTTATATCCTGTGACTTTACTGAATTCATGTATCAGTTCTAATATTTTTTGGTGGACTCTTTAAGGATTTCCAAATATATTACCATGCCATCTGCAAAAAAATGAAAATTTACTTCTTTCTTATCAGTTTGGATACCTCTTATCTGACAGGTATCTTCTTGTCTCATAGGACATCCAGGACTGTGTTGAATAAAAGTGGTGAGTGTGGACATTCGTTTTCCTGGTCTTATACAGAAAGCTCTCAGTTTTTCCCTACTAAGTAGGATGTTGGTTGTGTGCTTTTCATATGTGGCCTTTATTATGTTAAAGTGTGTGTTGCAGGATGATTATGGAAAGACCACCAAAGTGAATAGAAGTGAGGTATAATTTTGTTCACGGCTGCATGCTTTTATTACTGCCGGGCCAAACCTGATCTCCCTGGTGTTAAGGAGCAGAGAATGGCCCCGAACAAAGGGGACAGTGAGATTATATGTACAGAGCACATCATTATTTAGTTAACCAATTACAATTCACAGTATTCCTTGGTAGCCAATTACATTGTAATACGTAGACGTTAGTTTTGGCGGGAACCTATCATTTTAAAGTTCTTTGTCCCTTTAGAATGACCAATCATAGTTAGACACCTAAGATACCATGAGAGACAGTAACAAGGTGACTTTTACCTGTGGACTTTGCTTCAGCCAGGTCTTGGTAGAAGGGTGGGGTTACTTAACAGAATCTTGAAAAACAAGTTAAAATTCAGGTTACAATGTTCCTTATCAAATTACATTCTTAGGGTCTTTCCAGATTACCCAATCTTTAATTATTCACTAGAATGGGATTTTAAATCAAACCTATATCCAGTAAGCTCTCTGATATCTTGTAAGTTGACCTAGTACATTTCATAAATTGACCCATAACTGTATTCCCTTTAAATCTACTTTGTTAAGGGTTTTTATCATGAATGGATGTTATACATTGTTACATGATTTTTCTGCAATGATCATATGGCTTTTACCCTTTACTTATTGATATGGTGTATCACACTGATTGATGTGCAAACACTGAACCACCCTGGGAATAAATCTCAGTTGATTGTGGTGTATGATTTTTTTAAATATATTGTTGGATTAGATTTGCTAATATTTTATGGAGGATTTTTTCATCTATATACAACAGAGATAATGGTCTGTAGTGTTCTCTCTCTCTCTCTCTCTCTCTCTCTCTCAGTGTCTTAGTGTCTTTATCTGATTTTGGTATCAAGGTCATGCTGGCCTCATAGAATAAATTTGGAAGTTTTTATTCCTTGTGTATTTCTTGGAATATTTTGAGAAGAATAGGTATTAACTCTTCTTTAACTGTTTGGTAGAATTCACCTGTGATTTTTATCTGGTCCTGGACTTTTGTTTGTTGGAAAATTTTTGGTTACTGATTCAACTTCATTGCTCATAACTGGTCTGTTTTAATTTTCTATTTATTTTTGAATCAGTGCTGGGAGACTACGTTTCTAGGAATTTATCCATTTCTTCTAATTTGTTGGCATATAATTTTTCATAACCTCCATAATCCTTAATATTTGTGGTGTCAGTTATTTCTCCTCTTCCATTTTAATTTTATTTGAGTTCTCTCTTTATCTTGATGAATCTTGCCAAAGGTTTACCAATTTTGTTGACCTTTCAAAGACCCTGCTACTGTTTTCATTGACCTATTCAATTATTTTCTTAGTTTCCTGCTGGAGTCCAGCTCCAGCAGGTTCCAGGGCTTCCTGAAGGATGAGATATTGGCGAAAAAGAGTGAGAGAGCCTCGGCTTCTTTCTTTCTGATCACCAGACAGGCTACTCTCTCCTGAACCGAGAGTCAGCTTTATTTATTGAAAAAAATGTATGGGGTACAAAACAGAAGTGGAAATTGCCTTAGACTATAATTTCTGATGACAGATTCTTTGGTATGTAAAATTTCCCAGAACATAAATAGGTGGAAGATTCATACATAACCTTTATCAATAGGCGACTAGATGTTTATCATACTGGATAGGAAGGGATCTTTAGCATTCAAATACAAGGCAAAGGTTTTAGGATAGCAAAGGCAAGAGTTAGGTCTTTGTGAGCAGGGGTCAATAGCCTGTTCTCAAAGGGGAGGAAAAACAGGTTTTCTTAGGAAATGTAACATTAGCTCCTATAAACACAAAAGAAGAAACTCCTATCACAAGTTTTTTCACAAGGTATAATTCACATATTTTTAACATAAGAAGGCAAGTCACTCCTGCTATCAGTCAGTCAGGCTCCTTGGTGTCAGAGCTCAGCAGAAATTGAGTGGGGGTTGAGTGGGGGTAGATGCCAGTCCCCATCTGATGGTGGGAGGCCTTGCAAGCCTGCTTTACTTCAGAAATGGCTCCCAGCAGTTTCTATTTTATTTATTTATGTTCTAATCTATTATTCCCCTCCTTCTGATGGTTTGTGGTTTTGATTGTTCTTCTTTTTGTACCTCCTTTAGGTGTAAGGTTAGGTTGTTTGAGATTTTTCTTGCTTCATAAGGTAAGCCTGTATTGATATAAACCTCCCTTTTAGAACCATGTTTGCTGCATCCCAAAGATTTTAGACCATTATGTTTCTATTTTCATTTGTCTCCATTTCTTGATTTTTCTCTTTAATTTATTGGCTGACCCATTCATTGTTTAGCATGTTATTTAACCTTCATGTTTTTTCTTGCGGTTGATCTCTAGTTTCCTAGTGTGGTGGCTGGCAAAGATGCATGATAAAACTTCAATCTTTTTTAACTTGTTGAGACTTGGTTTGTGGCCTTGTATGTGATCTATTCGTGAGAATGTTCCATGTGCACTTGAAAAGAATATATATTCTGCTGGTTTAGGATGGGATGTTCTGAATATATTCGTTAGATCCATCCAGTCCAATGTATCATTCAAAACCACTTTCTTTGCTGATTTTGTTTGAATGATGTATCCATTGATCTCAGTAGGGTATTAAAATCTTCTACAATTATTGTATTATTAACATTTACTTCCTTTATGTTTTATAATAGATGCTTTATCTATTTGGGAGCTCTATGTTGGGTGAATAAATACTTACAATTGTTATATATTCTTGTTGAATTGTTCCTTGCATGATTATATAGTATCCTTCTTTATCTCTTGTTACAGTCTTTATTTTAAAGTCTATTTTGTCCGGTGTAAGTATTGCTACCCTGGCTTTCTTTTCACCTCCATTTGCAGGCAGGATAAAGATGGGTCTTGCTTTTTTAACCACTCCATCACCTGATGTCTTATGACTGGACATTAAGTCCTTTTACATTCAAAATAGTTATTGATAGGGATATACTTATTTTATGGTTACTTGTGTTACACTGTTTTGTAGTTCTGCATATTTTCTCTCTTTTCTTATGGTTTGATGGCTTTATTTAGTAATATGTTTGGATCCTTTCTCTTAATTTTTGCATATCTATTGCTAGCTTTTGATTTGTGACTACCATTAGGTTTATATAAAACATCTTATGCATACAGCAGTCTATGGTCACCTAAGTTTGAATCCATTCTAAAAGTACTAAGCTTTTCTCCCTATATCACTCCTCCTACATTTTAGATACATGGTTTCATACTTTACATCCTTTTATTTTGTGAATATCTTCATTGATTTTCATAGATGGACTTAATTTTACTGCTCTTGTGCTTCCTACGTTTCTTACTCCTGCTTATGTTCTTTCCTTTCTACCCAGAGAGGCCCCTTTAATATTTCTTGTAAGGCTGGTTTAGTGGGCATAAGTTTCTTTAGCTTTTATTTGTCTGGGAAGCTCTTTATCTTTCTCTCTATTCTGAATGGTAGCCTTTCCTGAATAGAGTATTTTTGGCTGCAAGTGTTTGTCTTTCCGTACTTTGAATATATAATGCCACTACTTTCTGGCCTGCAAAGTTTCTACTGAAAAATCAGCTGATAGCCTTATGGAGTTTCCTGGTGTGTAACCATTTTTTCTTGCTGCTTTAAAAATTCTCTTTATCATTACTTTCTGCCATTTTATTTGTTCTTTTTTAATGTTTATTTTGAGAGAGAGAGAGAGAGAGAGAGAGAGAGAGAGAGAGAGAGAGTGAGAGCACACAAGTTGGAGGAGGGGCAGAGAGAAAGGGCAAAAGAATCTCAATCAGGCTGCATGATGTCAGCACGGAGCCCGATGTAAGGCTTGATCTCACAAAGCAGATGATCTTTTCCTGAACTGAAATCAAGAGTCCCATGCTTAACTGGCTGAGCCACCCAGCCACCCTTACTTTTTGCCTCTTTAATTATTATGTTTCTTGGTGTCGACTTCCTTGGGTTTATTTTGTTGGGGGTTTTGATTTTCCTGGACTTTCCTGGAAAGTTCCCTTTCTCAGATTTAGGAAGTTTTCAGCTATTATTTTTTTCAAATAAAATTTCTGCCCCCTTTTTTTTCTCCTCTCCTTCTGAGACTCCTATAATGCCAGTGTTTCTATACCTGGTGGTGTGATGGAGTTCCCTTAATCTATTCTACTTTTGAATTCTTTTTTTCCTTCTCCTGGTCAACTTGATTGCTTTCCATTACTCTGTTCTATAGGTTGTTGACCCATTATTCTCTCTAGTTTATTATTTATTCCATCTAGTGTCTCTTTATTTTTGTTTTTGTTGTTTGTTTTTCTTTTTCACCTAGTGTATTTTTGATTTCAGTTACTGAGTTCTTCATCTCTGATTTTACAAATATATATGTACATATATATATTATATGTCTACAAAATTTGTGTCTATCTTGTGACCATTACTTTAAATACTCTATCAGGTATATTGTTTATCTCTGTTCAGTTTTGCTCTCTTGCTGTGATTTTTATCTTGTTCTTTCACTTGAGACATATTCCTCTGTCTCCTCATATTTTACAACTCTTCATGTCTATTTCTCTGTGTTAGGAACTCTTGAAAGTAGTGATGTTATGAAGAGAGGTCCTGTAATGCCCTTCAGTGCAATGCCCAATGTTCACCAGAACCTGCCTCTTCAGGAATGTCTCCTGTATGTGTTGAAGTGCTCTTTTCTTGTGACTGAGGTATATTTGCCTTCAGACAAGCCGTCTGCAATGGCTGTCTTTGTCTGTTGTGGGCAGGAAATGGGCCAATGTAGGACCACCTTGGGCTTGAGTTGGGTCACAACAAACTGTAGGATGCTCCCCCATTGTTGTGCTGTCCCCTGTGAGGCTTTCATTGGCAGACAGGGCTTGGGGTGCAATGGAGCTGGTGTGTATGGTTATCTTCCCCTATCCCCAAGGCATGAGTCACTTTGGAGTGGTTCTGGCTACTGTAGGATTATTTGCACATTGCCACACTTGTAGTATTAGTTTGAATGAACTCCTGCAGGGAGTAGATGGAGGGAACAGGTCAGCAAGAGAATGTGGGGGCTGCGCTTGCCATGTTAACAAGGCATGCATGCGTCTGCTGTGGAGGGAACCCGCAGCCTGGGGCAGTCCACAGGTGAGTGCAGGGTGGGGTGTATTGTTAGTAAGCTAGGGGGAGAGTATGCCCCCCACCTAGTTCCCCCAGGTATCTGTGTTTCTCGGCTGTGGAGCAAGGAAAGAAATATGATGCCTGCCAGCTCTTTTGTCATTGGGAAAACCTAAAGACAGAGCCCTGCCTCTCCTGCACAGTCTGAGATTAGTAATAAATCTCCTTCCCATATACCCTAGGTGTTTTTCCAACTGCTGCTTCTATGTTATATCTCAGAGGGGTTGTTTGTTATGCAGTTTCTTCACGGAAGGGACTCCGTTTCCTATTACCCTCCCGTCCTTTCAAAGCCAAGCCCAGTCATTTTGAAGTTCCTGGTCTTGAGCACCACTGATGGTAAAAACTCATTAAATTAAGCACCTCTGATTTTCAAAACCAATTGCTATGGGGATTCATCTTCCAGATGCAGTTTCCTGTGCCTGGGATGTCCAGGTTAGGGTGTGCTCCTCTCGCTTCTTCCTGCCTGCGGGGGCCCTCCCTCCTGCAGTCTCATGGATTAGCTTGGTCCCTGTCAGCATCTCCACCCCTCCTATTCTTTTTGATGTGGCCTCCTCTCTACTATTAGCTGTGGAGAGGCTTTGGGTCATTTCCTGGGTTATTTATATTCATTTGGATATTATCTACATGTATACATGGGAGGTTAGCTTAGGATCCCAGAGTCCAATGCTTAAACATTTTCCATTTGAGTATCATGGGCATGGTGAAATTGGATCACATTTTCTTTTCCATGTGTCATGTCTTAACACACTATCACAAGGACATTACCTGATGTAACCCCAGTACAATTAATTTTTTAATCACACTTTTGTAATGCTATTATCAATCCACAGAATATATTCAAAATTTTGCAAATTGTTTCTCAGTGTTCTTTGTAGTAAAATGGAATTCTGGATCATGTGTAGCATTTAACTTTCTTTCTTTTTTTTAAAATTTATTAATTTTTATTTATTTTTTTTGTTTTTGTTTTTAAATAGTTTATTGTCAAATTGGTTTCCATATAGCACCCAGTGCTCTTCCCCACAAGTGCCCTCCTCCATCACCACCACCTCTTTTACCCCCTCCCCCTTCCCCTTCAACCCTGTTCGTTTTCAGCATTCAATAGTCTCTCAGGTTTTGCATCCCTCTCTCTCCCCAACTCTCTTTCCCCCTTCTCCTCCCCATGGTCCCCATTAGTTTTCTCCTGTTCTCCTGTTAGACCTACGAGTGCAAACATATGGTGTCTGCCCTTCTCCGCCTGACTTATTTTGCTTAGTATGACACCCTCGAGGTCCATCCACTTTGCTGCAAGATCAGACTTTTACAGATGATCTTTTCTGTGTTTATTTTTGGTAGTCACCTTAGCTCATTTTGTACTTTGCCCTTTGGGTCACCTTTTCCTAGTATATAATATCACACATATCTAGACAGTATGTTTCCTATTTACATTTTGTTTATAACTCCTCTACATCTAAGGTCATTTCAGAGCTTCTTTAGTGGACAAAGATGTCTATTGGTACCAACCATTTTCATGGAGGGATAGGTTAGAATTTTTTTTTAATTTTTAAACTTTTGAATCATTGTCCGTTCCAGAATTTCATACCATAGAATTATGCCTCAGATTTAGTTCAATATTTTTAAGAATTTGTGATGTGCCACTAACTACACTTTGCACTCTATTCTTCCAGTATCATGAAGACTATAAGGTGACATAATTTCTTTTCCCCAATATTTGTTAAGTTAGTACAATTCCTCCCTGCCTAAAAGACAATTCCATTCTAGATGGTTGATCAGTTCCCCCCTCACCTCTGATATGTTAAATTTTAAAAAGTCAAGAATGTGTATTTTTTTTTTGTATTTGAATGAGACTTCTGTGATGTCCAGATGGTTAAAGCCGCAAATCACTATTATAATTTGCATCTTAGCAAACGTGTGCTCTGCACTCAAAAGTTTCTACTTACTCCATAGCAGATTAGACTGTAGTCATATCATTCATAGAGGTATCACATCTTTTCCATCTTCTATGCCTGCTTGAATTTTCATGGATTTCTGAGAATGTATATATTGTTTTTGACTTCCAGAGTTTTTCTGCCTTCTGATATAACAGATGTTTCTTTTGAATAGGGCATAATTTTCCTTTAGTGTATTCTTATCCTATCCTACTGAGTTTTGGAGAATACTAAAAGAGGTTATTCACCATTTTATTCTATAACCTCAGCTATGCACTGCTTACCACTCATTCTTTATACTTTAGCATGCCACAAAGTTCTATGCAATATTGTATTCTTTGAGATGTGAGTGTATTGTGAACAAATGGCTCCAGGTCAGATAATTTGGGAAACAGCATCTATTCTAACTTCTTATGAATTCTCAAGCTGAATAATAGGTGAATATATCTGGAAAATGCCATATTTAAAATTAAGTTTGTATATCTGATACATTAAACATGGCATTTATGATAAAATCAAAGTGAAAAAATACTACTTGTACATTTAATATTTATTCATTAAAATTAACTTTACCTAATTCTTTTTTGGGGGGATTTTATTTTTATTTATTTTTTATATAGTTTATTGTCAAATTGGTTTCCATACAACCCAGTGCTCTTCCCCATAAGTGCCCTCCTCCATCACCACCACCTCTTTTCCCCCCTCCCCCTTCCCCTTCAACACTCAGTTCATTTTCAGTATTCAATAGTCTCTCAAGTTTTGTATCCCTCTCTCTCCCCAACTCTCTTTCCCTCTTCCCCTCCCCCTGGTCCTCCATTAGGTTTCTCCTGTTTTCCTATTAGACCTATGTGTGCAAACATATGGTATCTGTCCTTCTCTGCCTGACTTATTTCGCTTAGCATGACACGCTCAAGGTCCATCCACTTCCCTACAAATGGCCAGATTTCATTCTTTCTCATTGCCATGTAGTACTCCATCGTGTATATATACCACATCTTCTCGATCCACTCATCAGGTGATAGACACTTAGGCTCATTGTCCGTTCCAGAATTTCATACCATAGAATTATGCCTCAGATTTAGTTCAATAGTTTTAAGTTAGTACAATTCCTCCCTGCCTAAAAGACAATTCCATTCTAGATGGTTGATCAGTTCCCCCCTCACCTCTGATATGTTAAATTTTAAAAAGTCAAGAATGTGTATTTTTTTTTTGTATTTGAATGAGACTTCTGTGAATGTCCAGATGGTTAAAGCCGCAAATTGCTATTATAACTCCATGTTTTGGCTATTGTTGACATTGCTGCTATGAACATTGGGGTACATGTGCTCCTATGCATCAGCATTTCTGTCTCTCTTGGGTAAATCCCCAGCAATGCTATTGCTGGGTCGTAAGGGAGTTCTATGGATAGTTTTTTGAGGAACCTCCACACTGATTTCCAGAGTGGCTGGACCAGTTTATATTCCCAACAGTTTAGGAGGGTGCCCATCTCTCCACACCCTTGCCAGCATC
Source organism: Suricata suricatta (assembly GCF_006229205.1). Classification (NCBI taxonomy): domain Eukaryota; kingdom Metazoa; phylum Chordata; class Mammalia; order Carnivora; family Herpestidae; genus Suricata; species Suricata suricatta. The sequence continues at coordinate 43,755,910 of NC_043712.1, read as the reverse complement.
TATAGACTCAGCAAAGGCAGTCCTAATAGGAAAGTATATTGCAATCCAGGCCAATATCAACAAACTAGAAAAAGCACAAATTCAAAATTTAACAGAGCACCTACTGGAACTAGAAGGGAAGCAGCAAGAGCACCCCAAACCCAGCAGAAGAAAGGAAATAAATATCAGGGCAGAAATAAACAATATAGAATCCAAAAGAACAGTCGAGCAGATCAATGACACCAAGAGTTGGTTCTGTGAAAAAATAAAGAAAATTGATAAACTTCTAGCCAGGCTCCTCAGAAAGAAAAGAGAGAGCGCCCAGATAGACAAAATCATGAATGGAAAAGGATCTATTACAACCAATCTCCTAGAAATACAAGCAATCATCAGAGATTACTATAAAAAATTACATGCCAACAAACTGGACAACCTAGAAGAAATGGACAAATTCCTAAATGCACATGCACTGCCAAAATTCAAACGGGAAGAGATAGAAAGCATAAATAGGCCAATAATCAGTGAAGAAATCGAATCCATTACCTAATTCTTAAATGAAAACTTCAGCAGGCCAATGACTCTTGCTTATTAACTACTAATAAGTAACAGTTAGATACTCCTAAAGTTACTTTTAGTCCAAAAAAAAAAAGTATTTCCATATATGATCAGATTATCTATTCTATGAATCAAAGCCATTTTATTTAACACATATCTTCTTTCTAACCCCAGCCCAAGCCTTCATCAGACTGAAAGTTATTTTCTTCAACTTACTATTCTCCTCATTTCCCCAGATTCTGACCTTTCCGGGGATGTGGGGGTGAATGAAAGAGTGGTAAGAGCATAGGAAAGGACTTAATAAAACATCAACTTATGTTCTTTAAGACTGACAGAGGTAATAACTCTTAGTCTTACAAGCATTCTGTTGTTGTTGTTGGGAATCTTACTAAAAGTGTATTAGACCCACTAAATTCCAGGGGTCATTATGACTTCTTCCACAGTTTCCAGGTATCCCATGATTACATCCATTCTCTTAATACTGGGTCCCTTTGCCTAACTAGGTGGCTCTACCAGCCAGACACAAGACCACTCCACCCTGATCATTTATCCTACATGATCGCATCTATTTACAGGAAACATACAGACTATGTCCTGATAAACTCTTGACTGTACAAATCAATTCCAGTACAGCCTGCTCTATGCTGTCAGGCCACTTCCATTTTCTCACACATGAGTCAAGAGCCAACCTTCAGTCACCAGACTTTAGGGAGCACATTTCAAGCTCTTAGAGAGTTCATAAAAGTCCTCTCACCAGACTCATACATAAGAAGGCAGGGCTCCCCACTGCTGAGTGTGGGACAGGGAGAAACACTATACTGCCTAACAAAGGAAGTGATGCGGTATGTAATCTACATGAATGACTGACAGTTGAGAATGAGGGAGTCATTCACAGAAAGAACTACATCCCCTGGAATTGTGCAGCATGGAAGTTTTGATCAGTAGAGACTCTCAACATAGCAACAGCTATTGTCAAAGTTATGTATTCATAAGTCCTCCCTCTTTTTTACTGCTTTAAACCGAGTATGTCAGAGGCTTTAAAGGTCATTGAATTTGTTCTTGAATATTTTCTATGTAAATTCTGCATGGGAAATCTGTCTCCCTCTTCCTTCAGGATCTAATATCTATCACCTTTGCAGCCTAGTGAATAATAAGGTAGGGAAAAAAAGCAAATTTAAATATCATGTTAAACATTTTCCAAACTTATTTGATTATAGAAACTGTTCTTCCCCAAGGACATTAATATTTCATGTACCATTGATGATCCATGTGACAGAGTCCAGGTAACACTAATATGTAGCAATCTGAGGTGAAATGTAAGAGCCAAGATTACTTACTATAGTTTTTGTTTGCCCTAACAGCTTTCCATTATCTTTTGATTTCTTTGGAGAATTTCATGCTCTTTCCATATCCCAAGGGCCTATTTTCTGCCACACACACACACACACACACACACACACACACACACACAAAAGAGAGAGAGCCCCAAACCAAAATTCAATTCAATATATTTCTTCACGAAATATTTTAGATTAGGACCAATTTCTTTCCTGTGGATTTCGTAAGAGGGAAGAATATGAATCTGGGGATAAGAGCCTGAAGAGAACCTATATGTAGAATAAAGTCAATGTTTAGAGGGAGTCAGATCCAAGAAAGGGTATTTTGAGCTCCTGTGTATAGCTCAGCCCCAAAAGGAAGATATATCATCAAACTTACCAGTTATATGAGAAAATACTCTTCCTTTTTTTTCCCCCTAAGATAATTTGGGTTAACTCTTTCTCACTTGCAACTAAAAAAAATGACCTGAACACCCTGAATACGCTAAAAGCTGCTGCTCAGTGTTTTCCTTTGGAAAATAAATAGGTACCTCGAATGTGTGCATGGGTTTGCAATAATGAATCCACAGGCATATCATGTGTCAATATTCGCTGGTTCATCATTTTCTTTCACTCTGTCTCCTGTTTCCTATAATGCTTAATACAAAGCCAGGGATTCTTCCAGATAATTCTGCTATGCTAACCTAATGCCAAATCTGACCCTAATATCTCTTACTCTTTACAGGACTTACTAAGGAAATAACAAGGTAACACTAAATCTTTTGACCTTACTCAAGAACGTAATTTATATTTTGCAGTTTATATCAATTAGTGAATGCAACTAAACTAAAGCTAATGACTTTTGGACCTGAACTTCTTATTTGGAAGTGAGCAAGCACATTCAATTCTATAGGAACTCTATGTAATAGTTCCCATTGGGTCTTTCCTCCTTACTCTTAGACAGATTTGGAACTATTTGCTATTATCCACTATTATATCCATTATCATTTTCAGAGGATAATTTATATGCTTACTAAAATTAGAATATACCTTTAAATATAGAAGAACATGAACAGTTCACTTTAGGAATCTATGTGTTATTGAAAGCTTCCCTGAACTGGCAAAAAAATATGAGCAACCAAGAGAAATCAGAGAATAAATATAAGCATAATACTGAATGAATTTAGGAAGCCAGATTTTTCTTAAATCCCACCACAATGAAAGATTTTCATAGTTCCCTTTCCTCAAGTGAATTTACTCTCAAGAAACAAGATACATCATTAATAGATCAGTGGTTTCTGTGTGTATGGATTACTTCATCAACCAATAACTCTACTCACACTAAGGTGACCCTTAGTCAACGTAGACAAGAGAAAACATAAAGACAAAGAGAAACAGAAAAAGCATAATAGAGCTAGGCTAAACTAAAGCTAGCAACTCCTAGAAAATTTTGTAGAATGGGAAATTTGGCAGACAGAGATGCACAGACCAACAGCTCTCTCTAAAGAAACTTATTTCCAAATATTTATCATGCTACATACACTTTTTATAAGTGTATTATATATATATGAGTCAGTCTGTTCAAAATCTTCTTTTAAGAAAATTACAGTTTTGAATGGCCACGCTATTTGGTTTAGGGAGATTGGGTGATTATTAAACATCAATATATGAATATGAATGATAAAATATATTGGAAAATATATTTTCATTTTAATTTAGGGGCTCTTTCTAAGGTCTAAAATTAGTAAATTCATTCTGAAGGGTTTAATATTGATCTCCTTCTTTCTTGGCAGAACAATAGATTGAGGAAAAGGAAAGTAAGTTTTTCCTAAGAGTCTTTAACCACACAGTTATTAGTGATAGGAAATTCATGTCTATCTCAAAGACTCGTGTATCTCAAGAACTTTAGAGGTAAAGGAAATATATAATATATATAAATATATAATATGTATTATAATTTATATTTATAAACTATAAGCTATAGTTTATAAATGGCAAAATAAGGATCAGATAGTTATAGTTGCTCAATATCATACAAGCAGATACTAACAGATCTATACCTGAAATTTAGTTGTTAGGCTTTTACTATAAAAGTGTGCCCTTGTGTATGTCTCAGTAACTTTAGAGGCATCAAAAATCTTACTCTGCTGTCTCTCCCCAAATGCTAAAATCAGACTCTAAAGATGGGCAGTGAAGCATATAAGAACATTTAATCCCATCCCATCAGTGTGCACCATGTGAAAGATCTGCTCGCACTTTCCCGGCAAAATTCTCTAATACAATAATCAGAATAAAACTATTTCCAAAAATAATTTGCTTTTGAAAAGCCTCATATCTTTTCATAAGTATTACAAATACACTTTTAAATTTTTTTCTATCATGCAATAATTTCATAGTAAGAAAATGCATTAAATGCAATTTTAAAAGCAAGAAGCAGCCACCAAATTGTTAAAAACCATTGCAGAGGAATTTGCGTCATATCCGCAACTCAGTTTATGTTTATTCAACTACACAGAATCACAAAATAGAGTGTGAACAATTTAACTACCAAGTGGAACTATATGAATCACCATTTTTGTACTTTACAAAGTATCAAATTGAGTCCATATGCTTCTGAGTGATCATGGTATGGGAGATAGTAATTCTGATCTTGTATCTTGTATGCCTTTGAGTATTATGCTAAGCTAAATGTACCGCTAATATTTTAAATCACTTCCCCCTTTAACCATAGGAATCTTAAACACAATCCGGTGGCCCTGTACTTACATAAATTTAAGTGCACTATATTTTTGAAAATGAGCAATTTAAAGGCACTATTAAGGTTAAATTGGGTTATGCACACTTACCACCCACCTTTAAATATATGACTTTAAAATGTAAATCTGAGGGGCGCCTGGGTGGCTCAGTCAGTTAAGCATCCGGCTTCGGCTCAGGTCAGATCTCACGGTTCACGGTTCCTGGGTTCGAGCCCCGCGTCAGGCTCTGTGCTGACAGCTAGCTCAGAGCCTGGAGCCTGCTTCCAGTTCTGTGTCTCCCTCTCTCTCTGACCCTCCCCTGCTCCAGCTGTCTCTCTCTGTCTCTCAAAAATAAAATAAAAAGCAATAAAAAAAATTTTTTAAATAAAATGTAAAGCTGAATAAAATATGAATTCACTTATCTCTAAGTATTTTAAAGTAAAAAGGCCTATTTTGATCATTAAACTTTCATATGGTTTATAATTATTTACACAAACATGCATTTAGTTTATCTGCTAGATATCAAAGACTATTACCAGAGAGCTTATCTAGTCTGCCTCCATCTTACATCAAGGACTTCAGGTGGATTTTACAAGCAGTTTATTGAAGGTTACCCCATTCCTATGATGGTATCACTATCTGTATCCATCTCTCTTGAGTTTCAGCCTCCTGTACTTCCTACCACATCAGTAGAGTAAAACTTCACCTCCAAATAAATGGATCATTTATTCTTTTGTGTTTGGTTTTCTCTCATGAGGGCTATCTTTCAGCCTGTCAATACCTATGCACAAAAATTCTTACTTTTTTCACCTCAGGTGTGCAAGCAGTAGAAGCTGAGGTGAAAGCCTGTGATGGTGAGCACAAAGGATTATGAGAAATCAGGTAAGATTATTTCCACAGCCACTTGTTACTCATCATTAGGGAACTCTGATATCATGATGGGTTCTTTGTTCTAAGGGCTGTCATCACTTCAGAGAAGAATCGGGGCAAAGAAAACAACAGCTGAAGTCGGAGAGCTGAGATTATACTTTAATAGATTGGGTGTCAAACATCATGATGGGTATTTTTCCAAACATTTAACAGAAGAAGCCTGATTTTGAAATTCAAGCAGTTTTTCCTTGCACTCAGGATCCTGCTGCTCAAAATTAAGTCACAATAAAGATAAATGCAATGTGTTAAGTTGTCCCTGAGCTAACAGAATCAGATAAGAGGTGTGCAACTTTGTGGGGAGATCACATAAGACTGTGATAACTCAAATGTTCAATTTGTCAAATGGCTCCTTCGGTTGGTGCAGAGAGCTGAAGCATTTTCATGAGCTTAAGATCAAGATCCTGAGCAAGTGCTAGAAAGAACTATTTTGCTTTGTGGATGAACAAAGATAAATGTGTTCTGAACTATGAGGAGGAAAAAGCAAGTGTGGTTAAGCTTACATATTTCCAAAGTGTTTTGCTTCAGAAATAAAGGTAACACAAACGTTTTATTTATTTGTTCACAACAATCATCCTTCTGTCTATGGTTTTCAGTCTCTGTAAAAGTAACAATAGCTCAGCAGCATTTGCCCAAAGCTCAGTAATATTATGAATTGAAATAGTTTAATTTATCCTTGCAATGCATCGTTTATGTGGATAAAGAGTTATTTTTCTGGTTTTTATTTTTTTTTTAAGGACAGAATAAGTCAGGATCAGATTGACAGAGACTTGCAGCCAATGTACCTGTAATAATCAAAAATCACTGCCATATTTTACCATTATATTTTCATCAAGGCCATGGATTTGCAAATTTTTTTAGCTGAAAGTATAATAATAGAAATTTAAAAATGTTCCCTGATAGTTAGCTACTAGCTAACATGCAGCTTTTCGTACCAAGCTACTACATCTCTCTTGGTTTGAAGAAATGGAAATTTCCATCAGTTAATTAAATTGAATGTTCAATATGGTTTAAGGCAAGATTTTGAACCAAAATGAACCTTGATTCCCAAACTGAAAAAATGCATACTCGATTACTTAATCATAAACCAAACATAATAGCCCCTTTGTATGAACAATGGGCTTTTAAATAATGGACAGGAACAGCAAAGACTTGAAACTTTGAGTATTTTTATAAGTATACATTATAAGAGTCAGAAATACTGTAAACTAGATGAAACTTCACTCTATATACCAGTACAAAATGATGCAGGATCATGTTCCAGGACTCGGAAGTAATTAGGTTAGGGGACAGTTAGAATTTTAGACATCTCAAGAAGTCCATTGAATATTTTGCTCAAGCTCCACTTTCTCCCTAACATTGAACTTTCAGTGACATCTAAAGTAACTAACTTCCCTCTTTCATAATAGAACTCTTCTAAAAAGATCTTTCCCTCATAGCAGTAAAGGTTGATTTGACATGGACTGGACTTCTTGGGTATATATCATAAATCTTGACTCAGGAGCCTGTGTTCAGGGTATTCAGTTGTGTCTTAATTTTCCTTCTATTCCTCTTGTTTTGGTATTTTTAATTCCTATATTCTCTAATTTAAGGGAAAGAGGGAAAGTCTTAATATGTATTCTAAATATTTTTATGTAATCAATAAAATACAATTGGCCCCACCTCAAGATTTTACCACACATTGATAATGGTCTACATTAGAAAAGTGTGCATTAAGTGTGTTTCAGAAGTCTGAAGCATGATGAGAAGAGAAATACAAAAAAGAAAAACAAGTTGTCATCAGATATCATAGTAACCTATTTTAAGTGCTCTAACAAGTATAAAAGGAATGGTAGTAAATGGTGCTTATGGACCTCCAAAACATAGATAAAAGTGAATTAAAATAATATCATCAAGTATGTATGGGTATATGTATGTGTCTATTTCAAGTGCTATCATATTTTGCCATTGACTTCAAAGTCTATTTCAGTTCTGCAAAATCAGCATCTATAGTGAAAAGAGTGACTCTTAAGGTTTTAGTTCTCTAAAACATGTCATTATCCAAAGCCTCAGAGACCATAAGCAATTACACAATTAGGTAGAAGCAATGTTGTCCTCCAATGGTTCTTAGATAGTGGCAGGTGACACAAATTCAAAATAAAAGTTCAGTTTAGGTTATATCCTAAATGAAGGCAGCTTTCCATTAAGAGCATTCATTTATTCAAACACTCTTTCCTTTCCTCAGCTGCTACAAATACATACTGAATACTCACTATATACAAAGTACTTTTTGAGATACAGGGAATGCATTAAGAAATAAAATAGAAATCCCTGGCTTCATGGAGCTTTTGTAAAAAGAATTTTTTTAAAAAGGCAATGCAAAGGCTGATAAATCAATACAGTAAATTAGAAGGTGCATAGTGTTATTGTGAACATAAAGCAGGGAAGGAAGACCAAAGGTCCTGTTGGGTTGGTGTGGGGGTGGGGTGTAAAGTTTAAATAGGATGTCAAGAGAAGAACTCTCAAGAAGATGACATTTACGCAAAAACATAAAGAAGGTGAGAAAACTCACCATGTGGATAGATTCCTCAATTTATGAGAATAGCATCTCAGGGAGAGGGTATAGACAAGAGCAAAATTTCTGAGATAGAAGTCTACCTAATATTTTAATATCCCTATGGCTGAAGAATAGTAGGGAGACTAGGAAGTAGTGAAAGAGGAAGTGAGAGGTAATAAAAGGCCAGAGGACAAATCAATTAGGGCTTTTAAGCTATTTTAAAGCTGTTGGCTTTCATTCTGACTTTTAATTTCTACATTAGTAGATCTACTCAGCATGCTTTGTTGAGAATCAACATCAGGGACAGGCATAGGAGAATATTGCAAAAATCCATAGTGAGTGTGGATAGATTCAGGGTGGTTATAATGAGAGGTGGTGAAAAATGATAAGATTCTAGATATACTTTGAAGATAGAGCCAACAGAATTTTCTGATGTGAGGTATAAGACCAAAAATAAAACAATATTTTTAAACAATAAACAGCCCCCCTGCGTGACTCACTCCAGGATATTTTGACTTGAGCTATTAAAAGCATAAAATTACCACTAACTGATTTTTGTGAGAGTAGGAAAGCAGGGGGTCTGGCTTATGCTGCCCATTATGTTTAGATGCCTTTTAGACACTACAGAAAATCTGCAAACTAGTAAGGGCTACATGAAAAATACAAAGTAGTCAGTCATCAATATATCAATGGTATTTAACACACAAAACCAAATAAGATCCCTGACAGAGTATTGATAGAAAATAGAAAAGATTATAGGAACTGGGAAATTTCAACATTAAAAGGTCAGGAAGATGAGGATAAATCTCCATTAAAGAGATTTAAAATGTGCAGAATATAAAGAAAAAATCACGAGGAAAGAGTATGATAGTAAAGAAGTCAGGTGAAGAGAGTATTTTAAGGAGGAAGGAATTGTTAGCTGTGCCCTATGTGGATTAGAGAAAAGTAATTTGAGAATCAAAGCTTGAACACTGGATTTGCAATATGAGGGCACTGATAACCAAGTCAGCAGTTTTCCAGTAGAGGAGCGAGATTCCAGAGGGAACAGAAGCAAAGGGAAGTAGTAAGTGTAAATAACTATTCTGAGAAATTTTCTATAAGGAGGAACAGAAGAATGATACCTGATAACTGCAGGTAATAGGGGTAAGAAAAAATTTTTTTTCATTTTTCTTTTAATAGCAGCATGTTACTTAGGGGAATAGTAGCATGATGAAAAAATAGAAAGAGGACATTTGATGATGGGGGTCAGAGAGAGGTGGAGACTGCTTACAGTCATGTTCTTGAGGAGGCAGGAAAGGATGACTCTAGTCTACAAATCAAAGAAAAGTTCTCATATAAGGGGATGAGGAGTTCATCTATAAAAGAAAAATGGAGAGATACACATGGAGGAAGATTTGAGGGATGAGGCTGTAGGATTTATCTTGTAACTTTCAATTTGCTCAGTGAACTGGGAAGTAAAATGATGAGCTATAAATATGTGCACATTTGAGATAGAACAGATATTTGATATTATCTCATAAGACAGACAATGAAGGAAACCTGAACTAAGAACCCTGAAACTATCAAGAGTTCATTTGAAGTTAGTAGTTAATAATTTAGGTGAGAATAATCAGCATGATTCTAGATCTTTCTCCAGCCATAGTCAACTTCATGAATGCAAATATCAATAGGTGTTTGTATTTTCCAGCATTGATGTTTTGTCAATTGTGTAAATAAAGTGAGAGGGAGGCAAAGGAGTGACATGTGTGTATAATGAAATAGTTTTAGTGATGGTCAGTAAATTCAATCTGAGTGAGAAGTACTGGGAGAGCATGAAGACGAAGAGAGGCAATATAGAGATTTTGGAATCATTGCATTTTTAGGCCCCAGGGAATGAAACAAACATAGTAAAAATATACATTTATGTAATAAAGCTACAAGAGCATCCAGCATTCTTGATAGAACCACATTGTTAGTAGCAAAAAGGTAAAAAGGAAATTCTTTCAGAGATTAAGTTGATAAAAAGGATTTTCTTGATAAAGAGGGGAGTATCTTCAAAATTCCAGATTTTACATTTCACTTTAAAATCAATGTTTTGCTTACTCATCCTATTTGTGCTGTTTATGTTTTTGCTTTGGTAGAGTTAGCTTTGGGGGAGAAACATTTCTTTCTGAGTTTTTAAAAAATTTTTTAATGTTCATTTATTTTTGACAGAGAGACAGACAGACCTCAAGAAGGGGAAACGTAGAGAGAGTAAGACACAGAATCCGAACCAGACTCCAGGCTCTGACCTGTCAGCAAAAAAAGCTTGATGCCAGTATCAAATTCATGACCCATGAGATCATCACCTAAGCTGAAGTTGGACGCTTAATCAACTGAGCCCCCCAGGTGCCTCTCTGGGTTCTGAACAACCATTGATCAGAAAGATGTTTTCTCATGAGCTTTAAGTGATTAATACTCTTTCAAATTGATTATCTATGATTTTGACAACCAAAATGAGATCCCTTATAAAAGATCTGAAGGGGATAGATCAGGGTAAGCTGGGAAGTTGGCAGAATAGGAGAACCCTAATATCACCTTGTCCCATGGAAAACTAGAAAACACTCACATTAGTGTAAATAACCCAGAAAGTGATAAGAAGACTGGCAAAACACACTCTACAACTAAAGACAGAGAAGAGGCCACATCAAAGAAGGTAGGAAGGATGAAGACATGGTCTGGGAGTGAAAGGCACCATGGGCATCTATGGTGGGGAGGGAGTTGATGGCATGCAGAAGGGAGAGAAATAGATTTTCCCATTCAGAGGCCTATCAATGGGGAGGATAAATCCCTATAACATTTGTCTTTGAAAGCCAGAGGAACCAAATTTTGTGAGCACTTACAACCTGGAGGAGCCAAAGCCTGGAATTTTAAAAATAGGTAGGCTCAACTTTGGGAGAACCCAGAGAGAATTAGGAACTTGAGTCCTGACTTCAAAGAGCAAGCTTAACAATAGCCCCTGCAGATACAGCCTAAAAGCAGCAGTTTGAAAAAAGACAAAGCAGATGAGTGAGAGACTTATTTGCTTACCACAGAGCATGGCATGGAGAGACAGAGATCACATGGAGACCCACCCAGGAATAAAAGAGTTGACAGGCACCATTTGCCTATCCCACCTCCCAGCATAAACAATGGCCGAGTGCTGGAAACAGCACTGTACCAACTCTGCTTACCTAACTTGCATACACCAAGCCTTGCTCCCCTAGTGCTTCTGTGGATCAGCCCTTCCCAGTTACATGTGCCATAGTTCATGCACTGAGGGCCCCCTCTCCCAGAAGATCAGTACAAACCTTTCCAATACCACATCTTCAAACCTATTGCATTTTGCAGGAACTCAGTTCTAGCAGTGGGAGCAGGTCTCGTTTCACAAGCAAACTGCTGCACACCTTGTTAAAATGAGCCCCACCTCTGCTTGGGACCAAACACTGCCCAGAATAGACAAAGAGTTTCTGTAGACAACAGGAATGAAGGAAGCAGAGGCCAAGACTAAATAGCAGAGCACATGAAACACACATAGAAATAACCCCGATGAGCCAGACCCTGGGGAACAGGGAATACTGCACTGCAGGGTACTACAGGACCTCTTCTTCTTGAGGCTATTACCATTGAGAGCAAGAGAAGTAGCTGACTTTCTCAACATACACAGACACAGAGAATTAGACAAAATGAGGAGACAAATATGTCCCAAATGAAAGAACAGGACCAAACCACAGCACGAGACCTAAGCAAAACAAATATAATATGCCTGGTAGAGAATTAAAAGAATGATGATAAAGATACTCACCCAACCTGATAAAAGAGTAGAGGACATCAGTGAGACCCATAACACAAGAATAAAAAAGAACCAATCAGAGATGAAGAACACAATTAATGAAATTAAAAATATAGTTGATAAAATAAATAGCAAGCTACATGAAACAGAACTAATTAATGACCTGGAAGTCAGAGTAATGGAAAGTAAGCAAGCTGAACAAAGGAGAGGAAAGAAAATTATGCAAATTAGGAATAGTCTCAGGGAACTCAGTGACTCCAACAAGTGTAATAACATTCACATTATAGGGATATTAGAAGACAAAGAAAAGTGGGCAGAAAATTTATTTGAACAAGTAGTAGCTAAGAAGTCCCTAATCTAGAGGGAAAAACAAATATCCAGATTTAGAAGACACAAAAATCCTCCCCCAAATACAATCCAGGGAAGTCTACACCAAGACAAATAGTAAATATAGTGACAAAAAGTAGTGAGATGGAAAAAATACTAAAGCAACGAGAGAAAAGAAAATTACTTATAAGGAGGAACCCCATGAGGTTATCAGCAGATTTTTGAGCAGAAACTCAGCAAGCCAGAAGGGAGTGGTATGGTACATTTGAAGTGCTGAAAAGGAAAATTCTACAGCCAAAAATACTCTATCCAGCAAGGCTAGCATTCAAAATAGGAGCGAGATAGAGTTGACCAGAAAAACAAACTAAAGGAGTTCATGACCACCAACCCAGCCCTACAAGAAATATTAAAGGGGACTCTGAGTGGAAAGGGAATACCATAAATGATAATATAAAAAGCAAAAAGAAAAACATAGAATTAGTAAAAATAAGTAGTTCTGTAAAATCAGTCAAGGGATTTGAAAAATAAAAGATGTAAAATATGACACCATATATTTAAAAGATGGTAGGGAGAAGAGTAAAAAATAGGTTCAAAATTAAACTACCAACTTTATATAGATATCTATATGCAGAAAATGTTATATATAAGTCTAATGGCAACCACAACTCAAAAACCAATAATATATATGCAAAGAATAAAGAGAAATGAATCCAAGTATATCACTAAAGAAAGCCAGCAAACCATGAAAGAGAAGAAAGGATCAGAGGAAATCTATAGAAATAACAACAAAGCAAGTAACAAAATGGCAATAAATACATATATATCAATAATTACTTAGAATGTAAAAGGACTAAATGCTATAATCAAAAGATATAGGGTAACAGAGTGGATAAAATAGCAAGACTCATCTATATGCTTTCTACAACAGACTCATTTCAGACCTAGAGACACCTGCAGATTGAAAGTGAGGGGATGGAAAAACATTTGTCATGGAAATGGTGTCAAAAGAAAGTCAGGGTAGCAATATTTATATCAGACAAAATAGACAGTAAAACAAAGGCTAAACAGGACACTACACAATCATAATGGGAACAACAGAACAGAATAGAGGTTGTAACAATTTTTAATATTTATGCACCCAACAAGGAGCACCCAAATACATTGAGCATGTATTAACATGCTATTAATAAACATACAGGAAGTAACTGACAGTAATAAAATAATAATAGAGACATTAATACCCCACCTACATGAACAGAGATATCATCCAAACAGAAAATCAACAAGGAAACAATGGCCTTGAATGACAAGGCCAGATGGATTTGACAGACATCTTCAGAATATTTTATCCTAAAAAAGCAAAATACACATTCTTTTCAAATGCACATGAAACATTTTCTAGAACATATCACATATTAGGGCACAAAACAAGTCTCAACATTGAAGTCATACCAGGTATCCTTTCTGATCATAATGCTATGAAAGTACAAATCAATTACAAGAAAAAATATGGAATGAACACAAATCATGGAGTTTAAATAACATGCTACTAAACAATAATTTCTTGCATCAACCAAGAAATCAAAGAAGAAATCAAGAATTATATGGAAACAAATGAAAATGAAAACACAATGTTCCAAAATCTTTGGGATGCAGTAAAAGTGGTTCTAAGAGAGGTTTACAGTAATACAGGCCTACCTTAAGAGCAAGAAAATTTTCAAATAAACAACCTAGCCTTACTCCTAAAGTAGCTAGAAAAAGAAGAACAAACAAAACCCAACCCAGTAAAAGAAAGGAGATAATAAGATTAGAGCAGAAATAAATTATATAGAAAATAAAAAATAAAAAGAACAGATGACCTCAGAAGCTTGTTCTTTGAAAGATGAACAAAAACAGATAAAGCTCTAGCCAGACTCATCAGAAAAAAGAGGTCCCAAATAAACAAAATCACAAATGAAAGAAGAGAAATAACAACCTACACCACAGAAACAGAAACAACTGTAACAAAATATTATGGAAACCTATGTGCCAAAAAATTAGACAACTTAAAAGAGATTCCTAGAAATTTCTAGAAACATATAATCTATCAAAACTAAAGCAGGAAGAAATAGAAAACTTGAACAGACTAATTACTAGCAATGAACTTGAATAAGTAATCAAAAAACTTCCAAAAACACAAAAGTCCAGGACCAAACGGCTTCACAAATTCTACCAAACATTTAAAGATGATTTAAAGATTTACACTTCTCAAATCATTCCAAAATATATAAGAAAAAGGAAAACTTTCAAATTCATTCTATGAGGCTAATATCACTCTGATATCAAAACCTGCTTTTAAAAAAACACAACAAAAAAGAGAACTATAGGTCAATATAGATTTAAAAATCCTCAACAAAATATTAGCAAAATTATATTATTTCAGTAGATGCAGAAAAAGCATTTGATAAAGTACAATTACATTCATGATAAAAACCCTCTGTGAAATATATCTAGAGGGAACAGACCTCAACATAACAAAGGCCATATAAGAAAAACCCACGGCTAATATCATACCCAGGGGGGAAAACTGAGAGCTTTCCCCCTAAGGTCAGGAACCGGATAAGGAGGTCCACTGTCAAGAATTTTATTCAACATAGTACCAGAAGCCCTAGCCACAACAATTAAACAACATAAAGAAATAAAAGGCATCCAAACTGGTAAGGAAGATATAACACTCTCGCTATTTGCAGATGACATGATACTATTTATAGGAAACCAAAACTCCACAAAAAAAAAAAAAAAAACTACCAGAACTGGTAAATGAATTCAGTAGTCAGAGGATACAAAAACAACATACAGAAATCTGTTGCATTCCTGTACACTAATAATGAAACAGTAGAAAGTAAAATTAAGAAAACAATCCCATTTACAACTGCACCAAAATCAATAAAATATTGAGGAATAAACTTAAAGTGGTGAAAGATCTTTTATACTCTGAAAAGTATAAAATATTGATGAAAGAAACTTAAAATGATGCAAAGAAATGGAAAGACATTCCATGCTCATGGGTTGGAAGCACAAATACCATTAAAATGTCTATACTACCCAAAGCAATAGCAAAATGTCTATTCAACCCAAAGGGTTGAATGCAACCTTTATCAAAATAGTAACAGCATTTTTTTTTACACAGAACTAGAACAATCCTAAAACTTGTATGGAACCACAAAAGGCCTCAAAATGACTAAAGCAATTTTGAAAAACAAAATTGGAGGTATCACAATTCCAGATTTTAGGTTATGTTACCAAGTGGTAATAATTAAAACAGTATGATACTGGCATAAAAAAATAGACACAGAGATCAATAGAATAGAATAGAAAAACCCAGAAATAAACCCACAATTATATGGCTAATTAATCTTTGACAAAGCAGGAAGGAATATGCCATGGGAATAAGACAGTCTCTTTAACAAATTGTTTTGGGGAAAGTGGACAGCTGGATGAAGAATGATGAAAATGGACCACTTTCTTTTACCATACACAAAAACATTTTCAAAATGGATTAAAGACCTAAACCTGTGACCTGAAACAATAAAAATCCTTGAAGGGAGCACAGGCAGTAATCTCTCTGACATCAGCCATAGCACATTTTTCTAGATACGTCTCCAGAGGCAAGGGAAATAAAAGCAAAAATAAACTATTGGGACTAAATCAAAATACAAAGCTTTTGCACACTGAAATAAATAATCAAAAAGACTAAAAGGCAACGTATGGAATGAAAGAAAGTATTTGCAAACGATACATCCAATAAAGGGTTAGTATCCAAAATATGTAAAGAACTGATACAATTTAACACCCAAAAATCCAAAACAAAATTCAATTAATAAATGGGTAGAAGACATGAACAGACATTTCATGGCCAACAGACACATGAAAATATGCTCAACACCACCCATCGTAGGGAAAATGCAAACCCAAACCACAATGAGATATCACCTCACACCTGTCAGAGTACCTAAAATCAAAATCACAAGAAACAAGAGTCAGTGAGTAGATGGAGCAAATGGAACCCTCTTGCACTGTTGGTGGGAATGCAAACTGGTACAGCCACTGTGGGAAACAGTATGGAATTTCCTCAGAAAGTTAAAAATATAACCTACAATCCATTCATTTGACTACTGGGCATTTACTCAAGAAGTACAAAAACACGAATTCAGGAAGATACATGCACCTTATGTTTACTGCAGTATTATTTACAATAGCTACACTAAGGAAGCATCCCAAGTGTCATTGATAATGAATGGATAAAGAAGCTATGGTACATATAAACAATGGAAAATTATGCAGCCATAAAAAAGAATGAATTCCTGTCATTTGCAACAACATGGATAAAGCTAGAGAGCATAATGCTAAGCAAAATAAACCAGTCAGAGAAGAACAAATTCCATATGCTCTAACTTATATGTGGACTTTAAGGAAAGAAAACAGATAAGCAAAGGAAAAGAGAGAGAGAGAGAGAGAAACAAGAAAACTTTTAACTATATAGATCAAACCAATGGTTAGCAGAAGGGAGGTGGGTACAGGGATGGATAAAATAGGTGATGGGAATAAAAGAGTACATTTATCATGATGAAAGATTAAATAGTTTTTTTTAAATAATAATAATAAAAGATCCAAAAACACTCTCTAGAGAAATCCTAATGGTAAACATTATAGCGTGTAGAAAAGAAAACTACAAAATGATGCTGGGAATGTTTGTTCAAATAAGGTGAGGCAAAAAGCTAAGAATATGGAATTCTTTATATTCTTTTCTATATTTAGTTTTCTTTACTTTCCAAATTCTTTTCCTTGAGTTCATTTCTTTTCCTTTCAATCTTCCCAAACTTTCTCTTTTAATGTCGAATTGTGCTTTCCCTCAACCTCTTGATTCTCTCACCCCATTTAATTTCCATCATTTCTCTCCTTTCCCATAATTCTATCCTTCAAATAGAAAATAATTGACCAGTACATTATCTTCCACGGTCTTCATTATTTTTATCTTTCCCAACGGCATTGTTAGGACGTTTGTTATTTCATATGAGATTCCAGCAAACGCACATTCATTTGTCCCTATAGAGGGTATTGTTCACTATCCCTAACATTTGTTGGCAAAGGTCTCTTATTAATAATTCTGTCTTCACTTGGTACCAACAGGTTGGTCAGCAGTGTGCAGTGACATTTCAAACATATTTAGAATTGATAGCAATTGCAGAAATGAAAACAGTCTCCCCTGATCATTCTATTTATTTTTCCTTTGACAAAAACCTAAGTGAAATAGAGATGATGTCACTGAAAAGTTCATTTTTTTTCTTTTAGTGAACAAAAATATTATCGTAATTCAAGAAAATTACATTTTAGAGAAGCATTCAGAATATTGTATATATTTCAGTGTAATAATTTTTCAAACATCTTACTTTTTGGAAAAGATGAGAAAATAATAATGTTAAATATAGTATCCCATAATAACTTCAAAATGTATCCTATGGTAAAGCTGATGTGTTATGATACACACTGAGATGGTATGTATAAAAGCTTGATTAATTGCTAGACCTCATGCGAAGAATTGTGTCATTATAATTCTTGACCATGTCATCCTACTACCTACATAACTTTGGATGAGGCATTCATGTCTCTTTTTCTTATGTAAAAATATGGACAATAGTAGTCTCCTTGTAGACTTGGTGGGACACTTAAATAATAAGTGTAAAAACCCTGAAAAATGTGTATGTCAAATAAATATTAATGAGTCATTAAAAGTTTGCCATTATTGTTTCTAACATTAATATGTTTAATGTTCATAGATGACCAAGAAAGAGATTTCAGAGTCTTAGCCATGATATCACTTCTCTCTCTCTCTCTCTCTTTTTCTCTCTTTGGATAAAACATCGATAAAGGCAAACCAGTGAATGATCCAGTTAATTAAATGAAAACTACGTCAATTTGTATAATCCATTTTTTTTCTTAATATGGAATACTTCATGAATCTGTGTGTCATTCTTAGGCAGGGGCTATGCTAATCTAATCTGTATCATTCCAATTTTAGTATATGTGCTGAAGTGAGCACTATGTGGTCCAATTTTTATTGATGAACCCTGGTACACAAATAGCAACATTGTAGCCAAATATATTAAACAAAAAATATTTTTCAGAGTGTGCAGAATCTGAGCACTTTATTTTCCTAGCAAAGTGGTGCTGCCTAAAATTTTACCAAGTCAACTCAAAATGAGTTCTCCTATCCCCTTGTCATCCTCTTGCTTTGCCAACTGTGGATTGCCAAAATATGAAGATGAATTTAAGAATGATTAACAAATTAAGTTAATTTTCATTTCTTTATTATTTTTATTTATTTTGAGAGAGAGAGAGAGAGCAGGGGAGTGGCAGAGAGGGAAAGAATGTATTCCAAGAAGGCTTCATACCATCAGTGCAGAGCCCAATGTGGGGCTCAAACTCAACTGTGAGGTCATGAGATGAGCCAAAATTAAGAGTCAGACAACTTAACTAACTGAACCACCGAGGTGTCCCTAATTTTAAAATCTGATTTATTAAACTTATATAAGATTTTACCTAATCCTTTAAAAACTAAAGTAGGGATTA
Source organism: Suricata suricatta (assembly GCF_006229205.1). Lineage (NCBI taxonomy): Eukaryota > Metazoa > Chordata > Mammalia > Carnivora > Herpestidae > Suricata > Suricata suricatta. Next base: position 43,737,136 of record NC_043712.1, on the reverse strand, counting down.
GGGTAAGGATTAGATAATTGTCCCAAGATGTTAAGTATTGGTATTGGAGTTTAAATGCCAGAACCTGACTTATTTATTATTCTGTTCTATGATATCAGACTGACTATGAACTGTTTGAATTCACAAAATCAGCAGACATGGAAAACTAAGATCACTAACGTGTCACACATTCTATGACATTGGCATTACATTGGGAAGGAGTGGATCTCAGCTTCTTAAAGCAGCAATTAAACATGTCTTTTACAAAAAATTATTTACTTCCAAAAGTAGCACTGTGTGGCTGGGTCCTAATAACTGCTTTTAATTATTCCACCTTATCACCAGAATAATCACTCAACTGGACCCAACTCTGAAAGCACCATTTGTTAGGTAGAATTTTAAAACATTTTAAGAAATAAGGATTACAAAATGGCCAGTCCATTCAAATGGGGAATCAACACTATTTCCAACCTGGTTCTCCCATCTCTCTTCCTCTCCCTTCCCCTTCCCCAAACCCCTCCATCATCTCCTCTCTCTGCAATCCCTGTTTCTTAACACCTTCTACTCTCAAGAATAACTCTCTCTACATTAAGATAAAATGCTTTCTCTCCCATCCTCTCCAAACTAAATTCTTTCTAACACCTCTTCAAGATATTTCTTTTTCTTTCTTTCTTTTCTTTCTTTTTTTTTTTTTTTACTCAGAAATATATCCTTCACAGAAAAGAGGGGAGGAGAAAAGAGAATTCAGGTTTGGAAATAAGTGCATGTGTGCATGCACACACCCATGCATACACACACCATGTAAACTTGCCTGCAACAGTCCTTGAGAGTTATTCTCTTGAGGAGAGTTTTTTTCTAATTATCTGGTTCAATATCTATAAGGTCTTGCATTCATAAGTTGGATAAGTCTAGGAGGTCAAAGGAAGGAGAAAGGAGAAAATAAAATCTGTGTATTTTTGCCAAAAAAAATACTAATCTCTTATACAGGTTCAAAATTTCTGTCTTTTGTGGACTTATATTTACAGTTAAGCATTAAAAGAAGTGACTTGGCAAATACTAAAGGAAGAAACTGATGCATTCATAATAGATAAAATAGAATAAATCATGGAGGTGGCAAGGCAAAAACTAAGTGCCAGACTGATGGAGGAGAGCTAACTTTCTTATAATCATCACCATAATAGCCACAAGTTTTTTTTTTAACCTGATTTTGAGAAGAGACTTATTCTTTTCAAACTACTCTATATATGGCTTTCAATTGTAACTGCTTTCACAACGTAGATTAAAGACTAACACTTTCAATCTTGGAATTTCTCATATTCTTCATTATCTTTCCTCATCTGAGAGACTATAAAAAAATCCATTTTCTCTATAATAGTTAATTTGTCCATGACACAAACTAAAGCTAAATTTTCCAGGCAAGTTCATTAGTAAAAATAAAGAAGGTGATGGATGAAATGTAACAATTTGGGACATTTCCATTAAGAGTTTCCATTTATTTTTAAAATGTATTATGTTCTTAATCACACTGCAGTTTCCCTGGTCTCTTTCTCCTCTTTCTTCCCAGTTTTAGTTTATCTCTAAAAAATGTTGACATTTTTATCACCTTTCATAAGATTCACTTAATTCAATGTTTCATGTAAACTAAAGATTTTTATCCTTATTAATGAAAATCAGTTCTCCTGGAGTCAAAATCATAAAAGAAATCAGTAGAATAGTATGCTATCATAAAAAGAGTAATATAGTTCTCTACCATATATGAGGAAAAACTTAAAAGTAACTCCATTTTCATCTAGTCATTTTTTTCACTGTGTTCTAAATTGTACTCTGTCCATGATAAGGAAAAGTGGCCATTCTATAGAAAAGCAGTAATATTTCTTTAGATTGTGAGAGAATAAGGGGTGCCTGGGTGACTCAATCAGTTAAACATTCGACTTCGGTTCAAGTCATAATCTCGTGGTTTGTGAGTTCAAGCCCAACATCAGGCTCTGTGCTGACAAGCTCAGGACCCGGAGACTGCTTCGGATTCAGTGTCTCCCTCTCTGTCCCCTCTCCCACTCTTGCACATGCTTGCTCTCTCCCTCTCTCTACGATAAATAAACATAAAAAATTAAAAAATTAAAAATACAATAGAATATGGGAGAATGATAGGATGATATCATGGGTATCAGTATATTCTTACATCGTCTCTAAAAGATTTGGTAAGTTTTTGCTCTGGGCAAGGGTACTAGATAGCTTCCAGATATGGACAGAAGAAAGAGATAGTCTTCATTATATATACTTTTGTATTTAAAAAAATTTTTTTATCAAGTGCGCATATTTCCTATTGAGAAAATAAACATTTATAAAGAAGGTGTCTGTCCCTATACAGAAAGGGTTGGCACTCGGTATTTTTGTGAACCAGTGCTAATTTTATTGCCCAGCTAGATTTGGGACAGGTCCAAGAGTTTTACAAACTCTCAGAAAGTTTTATTTGTTGTAAGACCATAAATTTATATACATTTTTAAAAATACAAGCACTAACATTCCTATGTACTATGTAACCTGAATGAGAAATTGCTTTCATGATGTATTAAGCTATACATCATCAGGGCCAGCTGTCACTCTGATGATGTATTGGTATAATAAATCTCCAGGTATGACACATTGAAAAAGTATTACTCAAAAGAGAATTGTCTCCAAGTTAAAAACTGATCCAACATAAAATTCAAAGAGAAAACTATAGAGAAACAATTTATCTGTTGCCAAGAACTGATATGCAAGCAAAGATGTCTTCTCCGGGCACTTCTGTTTTGAACGTTACAACTGTAGCAGGCTCAGGGGAAATCAAACCCATGTGGCCCTTTATCCTGTATCCAAAATTCATCCTGGAGATAACTGGTCAAAAGCACACCCAAGGCAACCTCAGAGGAGAAAAACATTTGCAAGTAGCATCAAAGTTGTAAAAGTAGCACAGGGACGGAAAACAAAGAAAACAAACAAACAAACAAACAAACAAGAAACATGGGCATGGAAAGCAGTTCATTAGATGGTCCATGTATCATACAGGTGAGAATTTGTTCTGAAAACTGAACAGCTGGAAAACTGCCTGGGAATGCAGAACCCAAGTCAGGAACACAGCAGAGAAGGGGGAACATGAAGTGCGTGTGATCGGACAATTAAGAACCAGATTAGGAAATTCTCTCTGGATTAGAAACTGACAGAGATGAAGGAATTGCACAGGCTGACTTAGAATGTTGTCATTTATTAAACATATGACCTTCGGAATTTTAAAATAAGGTCTTGGCATTCAAATTAGACAAATTTGGGATAGAGATGGAAAATGTTCACTTTCATCCATTACAAGTCACAGAAGAAAGTTTCTGCACAAATTTTTCTTTCAGTGATTAACTTCATTAAGCAAATACAGAATGTGACCTTTTAGATGTCACCCCCCTGTTAGATGTCACACTGTCCAATTAATTCTTTCAGTAAGTATTGGACATTTTCCATTGTGTTTCAGGTACTGTGACCAGCCTTATAACACAAAAGTGAACAAAATGTAGTAACACGTGGCTTTTTCTCATGCTTTGTCCCTTTTCTATATCCTTTATCAACAACATCCACTTAGTCTTTCGATGGTACCTCATGTTTGATGGGCCCCCAGGGATCATCCATGCCCACATCATCCCAGGATACAATATCCCTCTTCCAAATTTTTGTTGAGTTTCAGAATTGGATGAGACATTCTAATCTAGTTCATTTTCAATTTAGAAATGAGAAAATTATGGCCTACAAAGATTAAGTACCCTATATGCTGGGGAAACACAGTTATCAAGTTATACATGTACTACGTGAATCAGGTCTTTGTTTTCAAGAATTCTTCTACTTCATCATACTTGCCTATTTTCATGTCTATGCCACTTGGCATTCACTGTCTTGTTTGTTGTTTTTGCTTTTTGTCTATATTACTTCTGCTATTCTCAATTAAAGAGAATACTTTTGAGTCTAAAGACAATGTCTAATTTATCTATGTATTCTGCCCCCCTTCCAGCTCAGACCCTCACAGTCTTCCTGACATAGGGACGTGACTGAAAGTATTACTTTATTCAACTTTCCTAAATTTCTAAGTTCTAAGAGAGAAGCCATACCACTATGCCAAATGGTGCACCCCTGTGGCCCCAGTCATGCCACTTTTTTTTTAATAAATTGAGAGTCTCTTCTAATATCACATTATGTAAAGGAGTTCAATCTATATTTGGAATTGTGGTAAAAAGCATGTGATGGGAAAGCAGTGAGCTCCCAGAAAGAACTAGGAGTTCAACTATTTAAGCTGCCCAGTTCTTTCAGATGGATTTTTTTTAATCTAGAAAAAAAAAATCATGGATACGATTTAACAAACACACTTAATAACATGGCCCCTGAAAATCCTACTGCTGAATCTGACTGGAATATGTGAGCTGGGAAAGTAAGCGAGTGGTTCAGACAGCCCAGTGGCAACAGATAGGAAAGACTTTGTCTGTAAGAATAGTGTCACTAAGGAGAAGATCTTGTAATCAACCCTGGCTAATGAAATTGAAGCTATTGCCACAAATTTCTGCAGAATTATTTTGAAGATATAAACTTAATACAAATATTAATTACTTTTCCACATAAGAAAACACTTTTTACTCTTTCTCTCTTCCAGGTTTCCTTTGAAAATCCAATTATACAGGAATGCAGTTTTAATTATAATATTGATTTTACTTCTTTGCTAGGGCATGGGACTAATTCAGTTAGTTGTAACTATGTGCATAGACTAATCTTTCAGGATTTTGGCCCACTAACTTCATACCACTTTTTTTCACAGGCAAGTCAGAGAGGAACAGTAAGGCCTGAGTTGGTGCAGATATTTAAAAAAAGAAAACAAGATAGAAGATGTACTAGTCTGTTAAAGAACTTGACAGTTTGACAGTGGCTTTTCAAATGCAAAGTTGTGCAAATCAGATTTTAGGTCACCTTTGCAATTAGCAGCTGCAGCGGGATTGAGAGAACTCTTTTTTTTTTTTTTAATGTTTTTATTTATTATTGAGACAGAGAGAAACTGAGCATGAGTTGGGGAGGGGTAGAGAGAGAGGGAGACACAGAATCCAAAGCAGGCTGTAGGCCCTGAGCTGTCAGCACAGAGCCCAATGAGGGCCTCAAACCCACAAATTGTGATATCATGACCTGAGCAGAAGTCAGCCACCCAACTGACTGAACAACCCAGGCGCCATGAGAGAACTCTTATAAGAAACAAGAGGAAGACCAATGAAACAAAAATGAAGAAGAAATAATGTTAAGTGTAACTACTATTTTTCTATTTAAAAAAAAATCAAGGTAAGATTAAAGTAAGTAGCTTTAATAATTTATATAAAAAATGTTTTCAACTGGGATATTTTGTGGAAGTAAGAGGTGGTATGATCTGTTAAAGTAAATTGTACTAGACTTAAATAGCCAGAGAAGATTTTACTGGAGGCTCTTGTAATAGGAGAAAAAGACCAAAACTCTGATTTCAACTCTACTGGAACAAAGGGCAGAATGGGAAGGTTTTAGGCCATCTGTGCTTGCTAATTGGTTCACCCAAAGGAAGAGTAACCTTCCTTATATCTTTATGACAGGAGATAGTTTTACAGCTTGAAGCAAAGTGCCCACAGAAGTCAGGCTCTTACTCTCCCACGGAGGCTGGGAGACAGACGCTTCATCTTCCTTGATGATTATATTTCAAAACGATGTCTCCCAAATCATTGAGAAAGACAGTCCCGGGAGAAGAACTGGCAAGAGGCTTTTAAAAAGGTTTATATCTGAGGCACAGTGAGAAAATTTACACTGACGAGTTACTTAAAGTAAATACTCTGAAGAAAAGGGAAGTTAGAGGCCTAGAGTCAGGCGGAGGCTGTCTAAAGTTTGATCAGGCTGAGGGGAACTTTAAGAAGCTCTTGGTCACTTCTTTGGAAGAAAGTGAGGTGTTCCTTGGAATACAAAAATACAGGACCCTGCACTCCAACTGAAAAAAAACTCATGAAAATACTAACACTTGAAGAGTTTCTTTGTGCGTACCTTAATCTTTGTTCACATTTACATCTCATCTATCCCTTTGGAAAAATGTAGCCACCTCTGTTCCGTTTGGAGGCCAAGAAATCAGTACAAGCTGCATCTGTGCCACTTACTGACTATGAACCTTTAAAAACTTAAAGTCACTCTCCTTCTTGGATTTTATTATCTCATCTACAAAATGAGACTTCTTGCTTTTTTTTAATGTTTAGTTATTTTGAGAGAGAGTGCATGTGCACACATGAACATACACTAGGGAGGGTCAGAGAGAGAGAGGGAGAGAAAGAATCCTAAGCAGGCTCTGCACTGCCAGCATAGAGTCAGATGCAGGGCTCTAACTCATGAACCATGAGACCATGACCTGAGCCAAAATCAAGAGTCAGTGGCATAACTTACTGAGCTACCCAGGCACCCCAAGACTTATTTCTTATAAATTTATAGAACTTAAATAATTTGACTATAATGAATGTATATAATAGCCATTTATATTTTACATTCACTTTATTACCAGGACCCTTGCTAAATTCTGTAACATATATACACATATATGTATATCTATATATAATATATAGATCCATACAATCTATACAATATGTATAGATCTATATAGTTTCTATTGATTCCATTTGATTGTTTTCAGTATAAAGTCATTTTCTCATTTAGTAATAATAGTTTTGGTCCTTGCTTTTCAAGTAGTACACATCACTTATGCTTATTACACTGGATCTTGCTTCCAGCTCATGGTTCAATTTTTGTCTTACTCCAGATTTTATGAAAATTTGTCTATAGTATCACCTTTACTTATTATATCAGAGTTTGATTTGAGGCTTATATTACAGGTTTATCATAAGGTTTTCTTTTTAATTTATTATTTTCTGATTTAGATTTGCTAGCCTACGGAGGGAATGTAAGATCTTCTGATTCCTCATCGTGCTCTAACAAGATTTTCCCTGACCTGTCTGCACCAGCCTGGGTTTCCTTCCTTATCAAAGTGACTCTAAAACACCAATCCCCCAAGACATGGTTCTGAGGAAACTTCCGGGGTTATCTCTCCTTACTGCCAATTTAGCAATTACAGAAACATCTCTGCCCTTCAGAGTACTGACTTACCTCTAAGACTGCTTGAAGAGTGGATATAAGAAAAGCATTAGTCATGAATTGGGGAACAGAGCAAGGGACTGGGACAGCTTTAGAAAGAGATTTTAGTAAGTTCTGAAGAATCCAAAGTTATGGTGAATGAATGGCAATCTCCTACCTTCTTTTCTTAGATGACCATAATACTTTGTCTCCTCACTAGCTCATTTTAACTTTGAAGAGTGGAAATTCCTATTCAGGTATGGAAAATTACTGTCAACTGAGACACTGCTTCCTTTGGTATATTTCCCTGATTTCAGCAATTCAATGCTGCTAGTTTTCTCTATTGAAACCTAAACACTCAGTACTTTATATGGATATATTTAGGATCCATATATATTAATTATTTTCATCCACTACAATTCTGTATTTTTGAGATTCAAGAGTTCTCTGTTGAAGATGAATGAACATTCTATTTTTTTCTCATGTTTCTCTCCTTCTCTAATCTATAACCCCATGATTTTCTATTTCATACCAAATATGTACAATTCTTCCTTAGCAGAGCTTCTCCGAGATTATTATCAATGCTATTGTGGTGTAAGTCTGTGAGATTGGACTTTCTTACTGTCATTTTTCAAAGTGCTGCTGACTGTGCTGTCTAAGGAATAGTAACTCACAAATTACTTCTGTGTCTGAAGATAGAAAAAAATGTTAAGTCAATTTCTTGAATTAATTAAGAGATAACATTGATATAGGAATGGGCTAGTGCCACAAATAATTATCACTTGAAATTACACAGTCAAAAAGGCCAATTAAGGAACCAAATATAGCTAATGAGAAAATGTAATTGATAATTTTTCAAGCTGCTGGCCTGGTCCAGATTTTTTTTCTAGAGTTCAGGAACAGTAACAACAGCAAAACAACAACAAAAGGCTGCAGAGGCGAAGCTGATTTTATGAGAGCAAGATTGTTTTGCATCTCAGTTGAAATTTATTTTGCTTTTAGCTACATAAACCCATTTTTTATTCGACCACATGTATATGTACTTACTTTACTGTTAATTACTTCTCCTACGTGAGTATAGTTTCCTATACTCTTTCTGAATTGTAAAATTCAAAGTAGAAGAGATTTGTCTATACTTTAAACCTCTTAAAAAAAGTAAATTCAAATTCATCATGAAGGTCTTGTCCTCCAAATTGTCTTTTTGATAGCATTGCAGGCTATATCCTCTGATTGACCTTCCTGAAGAAAATCCTAGTGAAAATATTAGAATGAACTTTTGAAATTTAATTGCTAAGCAGCAATATAGTAAGGTGTCTTTTAGCCAAAACCAATATGAGAAAATGATCCAAGAGAAATAAGAGAATTATTCAAGCTGTCTTTTATTGTGAGGGCATTTTCCAATGACCTATAACTTTGAGTTTAATTTTAAAGCTCTACAGAGCAAGAATAGAAGAAAATTTAGAGTTTATCCAGTATAGAGTAAGTAATAGGAAACAAAGGCATAAAATCTCACTGAGGGAGCTGTCAATAACCCTGCTCTTTCCATACCCAGACATACTTAGAAAAAGCAAAACAAGGACAAGGAGGAGAAAAAAGAAAGAGAAAAAAGAGAAGAGAAGGAAAAAAATTGGACATCTCAAAAAAATCTATTTTTTTGTATATAAGGATTTGTAGCCTAAATTTACACCTGTTACTTAAACTAAAATGATTTGAAATGAAAAGCTTATTTGAAAGAAGTACTAGACTGATAGTACTCACAGGGATATGGCAGAAGAAGACACAGATCTTTTTTGAAGGAATCCACAGTTCTAACTTCATACCGGGACATCGGTTCACAGAATCAACACTGTAAATGCAGCAGAAAACAAGACACCCTAGTGAAACAGGTAGAAGCATTCCAATACCTGACCAGATCACCAAAGACTTTAGGTATGGGAATTACCAGATTTAGAATGTTTGAACAGAACATTTATTTAAAGAAATAAAAATGAACAGTGCCTGGGTGGCTCAGTCAGTCAAGCACCCGACTTTGACTCAGGTCGCTTGTAGTTGGTGGGTTCGAGATGCACCTCAGGACTTGTGCCGACAGCTCAGAGACCAGAACTCGATTCAGATTCTGTGTCTCCCTCTCCCTCGGCTCCCGCACCACTCCTTGCACTCTCTCTCTCAAAAATAAATAAACATTTAAAAATTTTTAATTAAAAAGTTAAAAAGGAAAACAATTTCTGATTTTTAAAATCAGAATAAAGGAACACTATTGTTAATGTTATTATAGATGTTTAATATCTATCAAGGCAACTGTCAACACCAAATACCACAAAGTTATTTTTCAGAAAAAAATTGAGAGTTTGCCATATTTCCTGATAAGAGGGATTTCTAAGGGATTTAATTTCATTAGAAGACAGTGAAACATAGAATGGAAATCCAAGATGCAAAATTGAATAATAAATAAGACAACAAAATTGGACTTAAACCTAAAGAGATACTATTAATCAAGAAAATTCTGCCTTGTTTTAAAAAAAAAATGAAATCATCAGGAGCATAGGAACAATTTAGGTGGGAGTGATTGAATTTAAAGTTTAAAGACCCTCCTATTATTTGAAAGGATAGCACAGATATTCATTAACCTTTGATTTAGATTAAGGAACTCTTCTGTGATTTTTAATTAACAGAAATAGGGTATACAGTTTTCTGATATGTAAGAGTAAAAATGGCATAATAAATAATAATCAATCCAAAAGAAGCTAAGAAAATAAAAAGAAAGAACAATCTACAAAATTAGATATGCTGCTCAGTGCAAAAATCTCACTTAGTACAATGTATGAATGAGATAAATTCTCTAGGAACAATAACAACAAAAATTAGTTGGGACTTTAAAAATCCAGATATGTACTTTTTATAAAAGCCATCTCTAAAACATAAAGATGTTTTAGTTCACCAGGAACATAAAATTTACTTTGCCCTTGAACAACACACATTTGAACCATGCAGGTCCCTTATGTGTGAATTATTTTTCAATAAAGAGAATACAGTACTATACATGCATTTTCTCTTCCTTATGATTTTCTTAATATTTCCTTCTTTCCAACTAACTTTATGGTAAGAATATAGCATATAATACATATAACATACAAAATATATATCAATCAACTGTTTATGTTATTGGGAAGGTTTCTAATCAATCAACAGCAGGCTATTAGTAATTAACTTTTTGGAAAGTCAAAAATTATATTCAGATTTTCGATTGTGTGGGAGGGGGGTCAGTGTCCCTAACCCCTACGATGTTCAAGGGCCAACTGTAACTGGAAATTTTGGTATACTTAATAGTATAGACTCACAATATAAAGAGAAAAGTGGCAGATTTATAGAAAGAAAATAATTTGATCATCATCATGACAAATTTTAACTTCTGCCTAATAATTGAAAGATCAGACAAAAACTCAGTAAGTATGTTATTTGGAGAACACAGTAAGTGCTCACATACATGGATAGCTGGATGAAAAAATAGGATTGTTTAAAATAGTGAGGAGGGGCCCCTGACTGGCTCAGTCAGTTAAGCATCCGACTTCGGCTCAGGTCATGATCTCATGTTCCTGGGTTTGAGGGCCGTGTCAGGCTCTGTGCTGACAGCTAGCTCAGAGCCTGGAGTCTGTCTTCAGATTCTGTGTCTTCCCCTGCTCACGCTGCCTCTCTCTCTCAAAAAGATAAATAAAAAATACATTAAAATTTTAAATTAGTGAGGAAAGTAAGACCTCAAAGAAGAGTAATAAGTGTGGGTAACAGGATAGAGTTATTTTTAAAGTTACATAATTCTTATTTTTAAAAGAGCTTTATTAGAGTATTAATTAACATCTCCTTCTTTGGGGGCACCTGGATGGCTCATTCAGTTAAGCGTTTGACTTTGGCTCAGGATGTAATCTCACAGCTCATGAGTTTGAGCCCCGCATCAGGTTCAGTGCTGCCAGCTCAGAGTCTGGAGCCTGCTTCAGATTCTGTGTTTCCATCTTTCTCTGTCCCTCCCCCACTCTCTCACTCTCTTATATCTCTCTCCCTGCAAAAATAAACATTAATAAATAATTAATAAATAAATTCCCTTATTTGTTTCTTCCTAATGAAATCCTACTGAATGCTCAATTCAAATGACATTTTTCTAATGAATGTACCCATTCCAACTCCTTTTGAACTTCTTTCCTTCTTCACTGTTATGTTTGTCCACATCCCATGCTAAACTGGAGCTCTTCAAAAGACGGAAAGGAGATTGCAGGCTTTGACCCTGAAGGTAAACTATTCTTCAGGCCACCAGAACTATAGAGAGGGCACTTTCTAGTCTACTAAGAGGCATGCACTTCCCTTGCGAATCCCACCTTAGTAAGTCCCTCCTAATTGTGATTCCAGGAAACAAAAGAGAAATCTTCCAATAAGTCTATCATGAGCATATTGATGATAATGAGTGCACCCTGGTGAAGTCTTTAGTTAATTCTGTAGCTGTATTTTGATTCCAAGGAGCACACATCTAAACTTTTCCCCCCTTCACTTTTACCCATCTCACTACGATACCACCATCCCTACAGATGAGCAAATCCAAAACACTATAGCTGTCCTCAATTCCCTCACCTTCTGTATGAATGAACCAGTGAGTCTTAATTTGTTCCATTTTTCCACTGCCAACTCCAGACCATAATGCTTATCATAATATATTTGAACTACTAAAATCTCCAAAGTCTATCTGTGCCCCTCCTTCAACACTCTTGACAAACTTCTGAAGAGACTTTTTAAAAGAATATGTAAGATCAAGCCCTTGAAATGTTCTTTAATTGTTGTCTTACACATTCAATAAAATCTAGTCTCTATATAGTAACCCGGCTTGGTCTTTGATATACCCACACCCACCTGGTAGCCTTCTCCTAGTTATGGTGGTTCAGCACCAGAGCTTTCCTTTTTCCTCTGTCATACCCACCTCATATTCCCACATGAAGACCTTCCGCTTACTGGTCCCTTCACCTGCCGTGCTCTTCCCTGGGTGTGTCACAAAACTGCTTCTTCTCACCCTTTAAGTCTCTTGTTAAACAATATCTCCACAAAGATCTTACCTAAATGTTTTTATCTTGTTCTTAAAAAATAGCTTTTCCTTGAGGCACCTGGGTGGCTCAGTTGGTTAGGTATATGACTTTGATCAGGTCATGATCTCACAGTTTTTGGTTTCCAGCCCCATGTTGAGCTCTGTGCTGACAGCTCAGAGCTTGGAGCCTGCTTCAGATTCTGTGTCTCCCTCTCTTTCTCCCTCCTCAACTCACTCTCTGTCTCTCTCCCTATCTCTCTCGCTCTCTCAAAAAGAAACATTGAATTTCTTAAATAATTAAAATAATAGCTTGTCCTTAAAAATATATAAAAATAAAAATTTGAAAATAGCTTTTCCTCCCAGTTATTCTATTGTCAACTATAAAAAAATTCTTAGAACTTTGCAGTCTGTATTTAAAAAACACATATTAGGAGCCCCTGGGTGGCTCAATTAAGCGCCTGACTCTTGGTTTTGGCTCAGGTCATGATCTCACAGATCATGGGTTTGAGCCCTGCATCAGGTTTCATCCTGACAGTGTGGATTGTGGTTGGGATTCTTTCTCTCCCTCTCTCTCTGCCACTCCCCTACTCACACACTCTCTCTCACTCTCTCAAACTAAATAAACAAACAAATAAAGCACATCTTAAAATATATCTTCCCCTTAAGACCATAAACTCCAGGGGTACCAGGGTGGCTCAGTCAGTTGGGTGTCCGACTTTTGCTCAGGTGATGATCTCACAGTTCACGGGTTCAGGCCCCAAGTCAGGCTTTGTGCTGACAGCTAGCTCAGAGCCTGGAGTCTGTCTTTGGATTCTGTGTCTCCCTCTCTTTCTGACCCTCCCCTGCTCACACTGTCTCCCTTTCTCTCTCAAAAATAAATTAAAAACATTAAAAATTTTAATTTTAATTTATTTTTGAGAGACAGAGAAAGGTAGCGCGAGCAGGGGAGGGTCAGAGAGAGAGGGAGACACAGAATCTGAAGCAGGCTCCAGGCTCTGAGCTAGCTGTCAGCACAGAGCCTGATGCGAGGCTTGAACCCGTGAACCGTGAGATCATGACCTAAGCCGAAGCCGGACGCTTAACCGACTGAGCCACCCAGGCGCCCCTAAAAAATTTTTTTAAAAGGACCATAAACTCCAAGGAGCAAAGCAAAGACACTATCATTTCAGCATATTACACAGAAAATGCCTCATATAAATGCCAAATAAATATTTTGAATGAATATTTTAATGAATTAATGACTGAAACATCTAAGCACAATGCTTGTCATGTAAAAGTTCTCCAGAAATGATAGCATATATGTGTTGAGTATCTATCATTTACTTGGCATGGTGCAAAGCATTGTCTGAGTTGTGGTGAATAGAATAAAGTAAACACTTGATGAATAGAGGCGGGGCTATAGCAAAGATGGCCATGTGCTTACCAAAATCATTTCATTTCCTTCCTGGCACTTAGCTAGAATGCATCTCTCTGTCTCCCATATAATCAGAACTCACCATGTGACTGAGTTCTGGACAATGGAATGCATATAGAAATAAATTATGCCATTTCAGGCTGAGCCCATAAAATTCTCCCATTCAGTCCTTCTCTGTTTTTCTTCCTCTATGCCTGAGTAATCAAGAGGACTGTGAGAATCCAAATGAGAAAAGCCTGCATTTCTGATGACTGCATGGAGCAGTCTCCCCCGACCTCCCCTGACCTTGGACTATGATATGAATGAGAAGTAAACTTCCATTATATTAAGCCACTGGAATGTGTGATTGTTTTTAGAGTAGATGACCTACCTTTATGTATTTATCCTCACAAAATTATAATCCAGTGGGACTATAATATAGTATGATAATGTTTTGGGTCTCTTTTACTTTCAGAATATAATTATTCCATCATTGAGTGCTGTATTAGAACTTGTGGACTGAAAACAAACTCACATAATGGAAATTAAATGTCATTTTATAAAACGAGAGGAATTTTTACATAAAAAAAGGACATGGCAGAGATACAGGATCATAGAATAGGTTACCAGAGACTGCTTCTTTTTTATTTTATTTTATTTTATTTTATTTTACTTAAAACAGTCCTTTTCTGGCCGTTTCTCTTTTTATGAAATTGTAATGAGAACCTGTTTTATGTCTGAACTTGTTTCCTGCAGCTTTATGCTGCAACATGTCAGTCTTTCTCTCCCTCTTCCAATTCAGTTGCCTATTTGAAAGCTGAACATATACCTGATTTGCCATTTCTAGGGACTAATTGGTACTTCCACTAATTGCGTGAGATACAATATCAGGATAATGGCAAGTCATCTTGTTTTGGGTCATAAGGCTACTGGGACTCCAGGCTCTTTAACAAGTCTTTTCATTACTATATAATAGCCTTTAAGTGGGTTTTTAAATTTTATTTTCAGGTATTAATTGGTACCCTCTTAAAGTCTAAGAATTGGAAATGTCAAGAGTGACAGCAGTTATTTTGTTGATTGTTCACTTCACTCTTCAATTCACTTTCACTGCCTGCCTATGCTCATCATCTGATTATTTCACCTGTTGGGCATTTTGCACAATACAAAACTCTTGTCCCTCAACCATTTCTGCCATTGGCCTTAGAGCAGGAAATGCATATGAGAGAGCTGATATTCCTAGATTTTGATGAGAAAATGAAATTCCCAGAGCATGAAAGTCACTTAGAAATTTTTAGGGAGTCCAGTATAATTATGACACTGAAGCAATGGCCATCATCACAAGCTTTAGAATTTTATCTTTTGGTAATGTTTGAGGCCTATCTCATTTTCTAAAATATTGTATCCTCTGTTGTAAACTTATGGATGTTTTCAGTAAGTTAAGCAAAGCATTAGTATAGTTTCCATTTGCACTACATTTCTGTGGTATCATTTATATCATTTTTTAAATCATGGGATAGTTTTTGACATGGAGTTAAAATATCTGGTGATGGATGGCCAACAGACACATGAAACGATGCATGTCACTCATCATTGGGAAATACAAATCAAAAGCACACTGAGATACCACTTCATGCTAGTAAGAATGGCTAAATGGACAAATCAGGAGACTATAGATGTTGGTGAGGTTGTGGAGAAACAGGAACCCTCTTGCAGTCTTGGTGGGAATGCAAACTGGTGTAGCCGCTCTGGTAAACAGTGTGGAGGTTCCTCAAAAAATTAAAAATAGAACTACTCTATGACCCAGCAATAGCACTGCTAGGAATTTACCCAAGGGATACAGGAGTGCTGATGCATATGGGCACATGCACCCCAATGTTTATAGCAGCACTTTCAACAATAGCCAAATCATGGGAAAAGCCTAAATGTCCATCCACTGACAAATGGATAAAGAAGACATGGTTTATATATACAATGGAATACTACTTGGCCATGACAAACAATGAAATCTGGCCATTTGCAGCAACATAAATGGGACTGGAGGACATTATGCTAAGTGAATTAAGTCAGTCAGAGAAAGGCAGATACCAGATATTTTCACCCATATGTGGATCTTGAGAAACTTAACAGAAGACCAGGGAGGAAGGGGAAAGGGAAAAAGAAAATTACAGAGAGGGAGGGAGACAAACCATAAGAGACTTAAATACTGAGAACAAACTGAAGATTGATCAGGAGTTGGCAAGGGGACAAAGTGGGAGATGGGCACTGGGGAAGGCATTTGTTGGGATGAGCACTGGGTATTGAATGGAAACCAATATGACAATACATTATGTATAAAAAATAAATTTTAGAATATTACCAATACTCAAAAAATAAAATAGAATACCTGGTGATGGGGGCACCTGGGTGGCTTAATTGGTTAAGTTTCCAACTTAGGTCATAGTCTCACAGCTTTTGAGTTCAAGCCCCACATAGGTCTCTGGACTGACAGCTCAGAGCCTAGATCCTGCTTCAGATTCTGTCTCTGTCTCTCTCTGCCCCTCCCTCGTGTGCACTCACACAAGCTCACCCGTGCTCTCTCTCAAAAATAATAAACATTAGTAATTTAAAATATCTGGTGATGTTCCATTTAGCAAAAACTCTTTGATAAAACAAAATTTTGCAGTGACACAAAAGAAGTTCCTTTCATTCTGTTTCCAAATGTACAAATCTGAGAGGACAAAAGTACTACTTCTCTGTAAATTTGCCTTTGTGTATAATGTTATTTTACAAGTCAGACTCATTAGCTTCTATTAAAAAAGGTTTTTAGAGAAAATATCTCAGAGACAAATTGTTTTGTTTTAAAAGTGAGAATTGTGTCAGAATAGAAAACTCATTGGGCTAGAAAACCGAGCGCCTCTACTCCAGATCTTCTTCCTATATTGAGTGTTGCTAGACAGACTATTTGACCTTCCTATTTTCATTACCTTACCTGCAAAACAGTTCTTTTAACCACTCTGTACAATGCACACTGACAATTATTATCTGAGAACTGGCCTTTGCAGTTTCTAGTTTTCAAAAATATCACTATTAATGTGAAACATTACATCATGCCTTGAAAACAAGGTCTGAAATCCAAGGCTTTAAAGAAAACAGATTCAATGATAACATGGAAGTTCAGCAGAACATTTTGGAACCAAGAGAGAATAAACAGGTCAAGGGAAGCAGATTTGCAGGAGGCCCTCCAACAATGTGAGCAGAGGATACCCTCTGTGGACTTCTCAAGGAGGATCCATTTAAACAGGGGACTCCAGAGGAACCGGCTTGAAATAAGAGATACGAATCAAAAGGGCATCTGGGTGGCTCAGTTGTTGAGCTTCAGACTTTGGCTCAGATTGTGATCTTGCAGTTGTTGTGTTCGAGCCCCCTGTTGGGCTCTGTGCTGACAGCTCAGAGCTTGAAGCCTGCTTCAGAACCTGTTATCTCCCTCAGAACCTGTTATGTCCCTCTCTCTGCCCCCCCCAAAAAATAAATCAACAACAACAACAAGAGGTATGAGTTGGAGCCCTGTTCTGTGTCTCTGAGTCTTGACAGTCAGGAAATGTTTTTAACAACTATATTACAACAAACTATGTCTTTTTTAAAATTGAGATATAATTGACATGTAACATTACATTAGTTTCTGCTACACAGCATAAAGATTGCATATTTGTATGTACTGCAAAATGATCACCACAAGAAGTCTAGTTAACATCCATCACTATACATAGTTACAATTATTTTTGGGATCAGAACTTTTAAGATCTATTCTCTTAGCAAGTTTCAAATATGCAATATAGTATTATTAGCTACAGTCACCATGCTATACATTACATCCCTATGAATTAATTATTTTATAACTGGAAGTTTCTACCTTGATGCTTTTCACCTATTTTTTCTGAGACTCTATTTCTATTCAAATGACTATTCTAACCAACCCCATACAGTAGTAAGAGAAAAATGTATATATACAAAATGTACACCAGGCACAGAGTGATTGCAATGTAATATAATTATCTTCATTGCAATATATTTTGGTAATAATTGGAGAAAAATACCTATTACACGTGACATTATTCTGCTCAAAATCTTCAACAATGGTTGCCTACTGAGATGAACATAATGTCTCAAATCTTTAGCCTGGCATTCAGACCTATCCACAATTTGACCCAAACCTACTTCCTTGCCCCCTTAAAACACATTTTCATATATATTTTGGAATTCTCCAAAAAGATAAGAGATAGAAAGATAGATAGATAAATAGGTAACTTTGGTTTTTTTCACAGAAGAAAAACTTTT
This sequence comes from Suricata suricatta, assembly GCF_006229205.1. Classification (NCBI taxonomy): domain Eukaryota; kingdom Metazoa; phylum Chordata; class Mammalia; order Carnivora; family Herpestidae; genus Suricata; species Suricata suricatta. The sequence goes on along the minus strand of NC_043712.1, from coordinate 43,719,266 downwards.
GTACATCTATACATGAATTCCCTTTCTGATGAATAAAACTACCCTTTCTCTCTTTGAGTCCACCTTCCCTCCTCTTCCTCAGCATTTGTGTTTGTGGCTAGGTTATATCCATGCCTAGCTCAGATGTGATACATGTGAATTAAGACTTCCCATTTTATAATAGAGTTCTGGCCAAAATAAGTAGTCACATAAGGAAATCACAGTCAGAGCCAGGGAGAAACAATGAGATCTTTCTGCGATTATATTTATGGGAAAGATACACTAGATATTCTTTTGGGTATGTAAAGGAAAGCCTGGAGCCCTAGAATCATAGAGTAAGAGCTAGCTCAAACTTCTCCAAAGAGAAGAGTTAACAATAGAGAAAATTTGGATTTTCATAAAAAGATTTTTAAGCCCTTAATCCAACATTACTTGTATTAGAGATAAAATGAGGCATATTAAAAATGTTAAGAGTTTACTTAAGAATTATTGCTTGGCTATAGTATAAAGCCTAGTAGGCTGCTTCTGATTGGTTGTCCTCAGGGATTTGACTTAATAACCTTGAATCATTGACAGTGTTCAATTTTGGTTTGCTTATGTAGACCACCACAGAATTAGAGCCATCTGTTTAATGGCCTCCTTGTTTAGTTAATTTAATACCTGAAAAATCTCCCTTTGAATTGTTTAAGTGAGCCAATACTTCCTTTCTTTTCCTGTTTTATGCTTAGGCAAGCATGGATTTCTTTCTTAGTCAGTTGAAGATTCTCAACCAATACTTTTCCCATGGATACAAAACCAGGACATTGTATATTTATTTCCTTGCCAATAAGAAAATTTACACCAACGTTGAAATATGAGCTATTTATTAAAAGTGAACAAAGAACATAATACAATTTATAAGCCCAATAAGCAGGTGACAACATTGTCAAAGATGCTTAAGGCAAGGATTTGAATTGGACCAAAAAAAGATAGTAAGATTTAAGCTAAACTAACTAAATATGAAAAATGTGAGCCATTGGAACTTTAAATCTGTCCTCACACATTTTAATTTCTATAACTTTTATTTAAATAACTTGGGGCACCTGGGTGGCTCAGTCAGTTAAGCGTCCGCTTCGGCTCAGGTCAGATCTCACGGTTCGTGGGTTCAAGCCCCGCATAGGGCTCTGTGCTGACAGCTAGCTCAGAGCCTGGAGCCTGCTTCAGATTCTGTGTCTCCCTCTCTTTCTGACCCTCCCCTGCTCGCACTGTCTCTGTCTCTCAAAAATAAATAAAAATCATTATTTAAAAATAAATAAATAAATAAATAACGACATCCTCTGTTTCTGTATTGTAGCATTTAGCAATTACAAATATTATATTCAATGTGCCACAGTGAAAAAATGTTTTCCATGGGCTTTTAAATGTGGTGTTACTTTTATATTCGACATCTGATTCCAGGAGTTATGATCATACCATTTGGATAAATATTTATGTTTACCATAGTGTTTTAAAGGGAATGCTGCCTTAAAAAAATCCATAAAGTTAGCCGATCAAGAAGACGAATGGTCTGCAGCTGCTGTGTTAACTCCTATTAACACTCTAGCCTTGCCCAACTCCTTCATTTATCCTTCTGTTTTCAAAGGAGCTCTTAATTACTTCCATCCCCATTTCAGTTGTAAATGCTTCTTTATTGCCATTCTTTCATTAGAATAAATCCTCCAACCTATTCAAGGACCTGACACTCCACCGCTGATTTACAAGTGATTCAATTTTATCAATCAGATGTTTGCCCTAGCTTTTGGGTATCTGTACTGCCATTGCTGGTAATTGTTGATAAAAAGGCCCTCTTTCTTCCTTTCCATTTCTTGGAAAATATACAGGTACATTTTCAGCATTTTATTTCAGGAAGTCTGAAATTAAAAAGAACTAGGGAAAATAGAAATATCTTGTAATTGTCTTAAAAAGAGTTAGTATTTCATGTCGTTGGCTGAGCAGGCTATATTGCAGTGGGGATAATGTGACCTACAAAAGATTTGTCTGAAATTTTCCATTAGAAATTCTTTCTTCATAGATTTCCGACTACTCCTGAATTCACAATCAGAGGACTAGACCATAATTCCATGGCACGATATTCTAAAAGCAAAATTAAACACCATGCAAGAAACCACATTAAACAATTTTAATGTTTATTTTTGAGAGAGAGAGAGAGGGAGGGAGGGAGAGAGAGAGAGAGAGGAGAGGGAGAGAGAGAGAGAGAGAGAGAGAGAGAGAGAGAGAGAGAGAGAGAATCTAAAGCAGGCTCTAGGCTTCGGGCTGTCAGCACAGAGCCTGACATGGGCCTAGAACTCATAGACCTCAAGATCATGACCTGAGCAGAAGTCATACACCTAATCGACTGAGCCACCCAAGCGCCCCTGGAAACTACATTAAACAACTATGGTGGTTGATTTCATGTTCAGAAAATTTGTCTTTAAGACATATTTAAGATACACTAAAGCTTATATATATTGATGAACTATATCTGTATTATCCAGTCTCCTTTTATGACTTGACTATGTGGAAGTTTCCAATTAGCAGTTATTACTGACCATGGACTGAAGTCCTTGGGATCTTTTACTGTAAATGGTCTGGTTATAGAATGTGAAAATTTTATGGATGAATCCAAAAGTAGTCTTTTAAACAATCTCTTCTTAAGTTATCCTTATCTAATATTTACATGCTAACTTCCAAATGTTTTAGTTAAATGCTTTGTTTTAGTTTGCATTATTATTTTCTTTATTTGATATTATGTTTTCCTTGAATATTTTCCATTTATATTAGAGATACAGTATTGCACAGACTTCACAATACTTTTGTTAATAGTTTCATTTTTTTATTTCACATATTGCTTTAAATATTACTTCAATCTTAGTTTTATATAAATGTCTACTTTTTATAATAGTTTTTTCCCCATGTCCTTCTTTTTTTCATTGTTGTATTAGTTTCCTATTACCGTGGTAACAAATTACCACAAACTTAGTGTTTAAAACAATACAATTTTTGTTTTTTTCATGTTCTGGGGGTCAGATGTTCAATATGGTATTCTTTTTCTTCAAAGCTGCCTTTCTCTTCAAAGCTAAAGGCGGAAATCTGTTCCATTGATTTTCCAGCATCTGGAACCCTTCTGCATTTCTTCATGGGGCTCATGACCCCTCCTTCATCTTATGATGATACTGTAGCATCCCCACGCCTTCCTCTCTCTCTCAAATCTAGTTCTGTCACTACATCAAATTCTGTATCTCTGACCCTCCTGGTTCCCTCTTGCAAGGACTCATGGTCTCACTGGGCCCCACTAGCTAATTCAGGATCATCTCCCTATTGCAAGGTCCTTAACTTATTCACATCTGCAGAATACGTTTTGTAAGGTAACATATTCACAGGTTTCAAGGATTAGGACATGGAAATCTGTGGGAGACTATTATTCTCTTACCACAATTATAGAAGCCTCTGTGTTCCTTGTATTCATGGTCTTTTTTTATATGATTTTTTTAAACCTGAGGAAATCTCAAATCTTCTATAAATAAAGCTTTTCAATAGTTGTATTATAGCCTGTTGAGTTGCAGAGCAAGAGAATTTAGTTCCATTTATGCATTTTATCTCACTTTGAGGTTGCTGAATACTAGCAGTTGGAGTGTTATTCTTTTTTCTACTTTTAGTTAATAATTTTCTATTATCTTTGGATTTGTTTGATTTCTGATTACACTTGGCCCTGGAGCAATACGGGGTTGACTGTGTGGGTCCACTTGCACACAGATTTTTTTTTTTTCGATAAGTCTGGCACAGTATTGTAAATGTATTTTCCCTATGATTTTCTTAATACCATTATCTTTAGCTTACCTTTATAAGAATATAGTATATGATATAAAAATATGTGTTCATCGACTGTTTGTTACCAATAAGCTTCTGGTCAACAGTAGGACATTAGTAGTTAATTTTTCGTGGGGATCAAAGTTATATGCAGGTTTTTTTTCTTTCTTTCTTTAAAAAATTGTTTAGAGAGAGAGCAGACAGATGAATGGGATGGGAGGAGAGGAGAAGAGGGAGAGAGGAAGGGAAAATCTTAAGCAGGCTCAATGTTCAGTGTGGGGCCCAATGCGGGGCTTGATGTCATGAGCCTAGGATCATGATCTGAGCTAAAATCAAGAGTTGGATGCTCAATCAACTGAGGCATCCAGGTGCCCCCTATATGCAGATTTTCAACTGTGTATGTGGGAAGGTCAGCACCCCTAACACCCCCACCTTGCATTCAAGTGTCAAGTTCTTTGGCACTTAATATGAACCACTAAGTCACTTAGAATATTGCTCAGTAGGAGTGACTAGTTCATTGTGGTTTATATCATGGGTATGAACAGACCAATGTATTTCCCAAAACTGTATCTGTAAAGTTTAATTTAGGCTTACCTCGAATTTTCCTATACATTTGCTCATCTTAGGTACAGTAGATATTAAATATGAAAACAGGTTGGTTGAGGGAAGTTTTAAATCATTTCTTGTCTAAAGAAATGTTTCAGTTTACACATCTTTGCTATTTCTATACATCTGAATAGTTCTTTCTGCTGAGCCCATTTAAAAATTTTTACCCCTACCTATCTGGCTATAGTTTTTCCCATACAAAAATTAGGCAACCTCACTTGTTGATCTTGGTAAGATGTAATGTCCCTCACTGGATGGCATCATCACTTTTGGTTTGAGGCTGGTAGAGCACTGTAGCCAAAACTAAGGCTTACATTTGTGATTTTTCCCACCAAAACACCCTCAAAAACATGTCTTCAGTTAGATCATGTAGTCCTGCCTCCAAAACATAGCATGATCTGTGCATTCCTTTATCTTCACTGTCGTAACTCTTGTCCAGGTACTCATCTGTATCACTGAAATTGCTAGTCTCTTTTCTCCCTTGCTTGCATTCATCTGATCTACTGTCTTAGGACAATAAAGAAAAGTACAACGAGTAATTTGAATGCCCAAGTCACATAAAATACAAATTACGGAACCCTGCATGAACTACTTACTCTCTGCTTAGCTTCTCAATCCTGTTTGCTTATCACTTCTGTGCTCTACTATGGTCACACTGGCTGCTCATCAGTTCTGTAACTCACTGAGCTCTTCTCTACAGAAGAGATTTGTCACTGTTTCTATCCACCTTACAGTCTCTTTCCCAAAGTTTTCCCATCGCTGACTCTTGTCCTTCAGGTCTCATCTTAAATAGAACCTTCTTACAGGAGATTTCTCTGACTACCCTCCCTACCATTAACATTTACTTCTATATTTCCAGACTCTTCCTGCAAATGTTAATTCTGTGGCTGAACGTTCTTATTTTTTATTGTATCCCCAGCACTTTGCACAGGACCTTACACATAATAGGCAATCAGTCTGTATCTGGCAAAAGTATGCACTAATAAATTAATAAATTATAAAAATAGAGGAGTTCATTTCAGTTCCAACATAACTGGTTGTTTACTCATTCCAAACTTACAAGTCTTACAGATGCAAAGCAATGTTGGAGAAAGAGACAGGGAAGATATAAAATCAGAGAATGCCCCACAAAGCAGGAAAAAAAAAGTCATTTCCAAATACTTCACCTGCCAGTTATGGCATTGCAACTGGAGAAAGCTCCCATGCAAATTCAGTCATGCAAGCCCCATTTAGCTCAGGAAAATGCGTCGAAATTGATTGAGTGAGCAGCTGGTGGTATTGTAGTCAGGCTCTCTGGAAGTTAATTGGGAAGCGTTGTGCAAAATCCTGACATTGTACATGTAGCTATACTGACTTCCATTGTGCCCTAGACACTCATCACACACAGTTGCTCTCCGCTATTACAAAATAACTGGATGCCTCTGAGTCTCTGATGATGCTCATCAATAGCGGCTAAGAAAACGGAGGTGGAGCAAGTGATGAGCTGGAGTTTGAACTTTTATAATTGGAATGAAAAGCTCCTAATCTTGTGAGTTTTTACTCCCTTCATGAAATGTTTTTATTTTCCTATAGAGAAAGACAAACTGTCTCTTCCAAAGTCTCTCTTTCTATTGTTTTCATGGAAAATCTCACACTCAAATTATTCTCTTTTCCGAGTGGTTTATTTATGATGTTTCAGTTAGTTATTGTCATGAAACAAACACCCCAAATTTTGTGCTTAAAACACCAAGTGTTCACATACTATTTCTCATAAGTCTGCAGTTAAACTCAACAGTGCTGTTGTTCTAGAATGGATTTGCTCATGTGTCCTTGATGAGTTGATAGGTTGGCCTAGTGATCTAGGCCTCATCTGGAGTGACATGGCTATTCTCCATGTGTTTCTCAGATCTTTTGTGTCTATTACATTCTAGACATTGTGCTCTGTCCTGGGAATACAAAGGTCAATAAAACTCTTTGATGCTGAATAGTTTAGGGTATGAAAGAAGAATAATGATATGTAGACAAATACTGCATTTAAATACCATGGGTGCTAGAAGAGAGGTTTGTGGTGTAGAGATAGGACATCAGAGAGAAAATACTGAATCCTTAGTAGAGTGAGAAGGAAGAATCATGAGAAACTTGGTGGTATGTTTTTTAAATCATGTTTCAAAATGTAAGAAACATTTGCCAGGTGTCTAAGCTAGGACACATGGTTCCATGCAGGAAGGGCTAAGCAAAAGCAGAGATGTGTGAGACATCTGATATTTCACTGGGTGTAATGGGCATAAGAATAACGCAGTAGGTCAAGGTAAGACTGAAGGAAGAGATAGATACTGGAAGGCTCTCAGGCCAGGCTGAGATTGAATTTTGCCTTAGACACTAAAACAACAACAACAAAACATTAGCAGTAACAGTCCTTTTGTTTTTGATATGTGCTAGACACTCTCCTAAATGTTTTGCATGCCTTCTCTCACTTGATGCTCCAAATATCTCTACAGCATAGGTACTACCGTCAACTCCATTTTAAGATGTGGCTATTAAGGGTAGAGAATCTACATAAATGTATACATAAATAAAATAAGTAGCACAATAGGGTTTAGTCCCATCTGTGTTGGTTTGAAGTCTTAACCTCTAGACCATATTGCCTATCAATAAGAAGATTTAATCGATGGATTTAAGTAGGTAAAGAATATGATCAGATTTTCATTTTATATAAACTTGTTTGCAGCACTGTGAAATATAAAAGATAAAAGAGGAAGATGTAGAAATAGTCCTGGTTAGAAATAATGAAGATTTAAAGTTACATATTAGCAGTGGGGACAAACAAAGGAGATGGAGCCAAGACCCATTAAGAGGATTTGGTAACATATTGCATATATATGAAGAGTAAGAAGACTAAAATGATTCCCAGATTTCTGACAAAATTGATTGAACAGATGGTGATAGCAAAGGTGCTCTATAGCTTAAAGGTTAAGAGTCTAGATTCTGGAGAGGATTACCTACCTAAGTTTAGACCCCAGATCTGCCACTTACATAAGTCACTAAGCACTTCAATGTCTTCATATGTTAAGTGGGTTGACATCTACCCTCGTAAGTTGTTGTAAGGACTAAATGAATCAATGGATATAAAATGCTCAGCAGAATATCTGATACACACTTAACTCTTGATATTTAGTATTACTCATTAAAAAAAGAATCACAAGGATTTGAGCAAAGTTGGTGAGTAGAGTTTGAGACAAGTTTAGTATCAGGTTCAATTAAATCAATGGGTCTATTGAGTTCTGGAGGAAGATCTATGCTAAAAAGATATCCTGTGGTGCATTAGCATCCAGGCAGTTGTTGAAGTTCCATGTGATTGTGATAACCTAGGAAAACAGATGGTCACAAGAGAAAAGGAGAATTGAAGTGGTAAGAAATAACAATTAGAGGAAAAGAAAAAAGAAAAAAAAGAAAAGCTTTTGAAGTGATTAAATACAATACACTGTCAAATGTTACAAAGGGTAAGTAAGATATAAATCTCTGATAGGCATATGTAACCTTATATGTCCAAAAGGGGATTTCGTGATTTTTCTAGCCATTTGTCAATTTCGGTAGTTGGCACTACCATTCTTCCAGGGGTTAGGCCAAAATTATTCTTGATTACTCTGTTTCACTGTCTTACCTTCGATCCTGCAGCAATCAAATCCTTCAAATAAAAAAAATGAAGTCTTCCTTTGTTTCATCGCATGCAGCACTAATTCTTACTCAATAAAAAATATGTAATGCTTCTTTTCTATTACTGAGAAAATAATATAAAATAAAATGGGAAGTTTCATACATGATGAACCCCCAACTTAAGCCATCTGTCGTCCCTTATAGCATATAAGATGCTGCTGAAATAATAGTAAGTATACAAGAAATATTTACTGAATCTAATAAGCCAATTCTTCATGACTAGGAGACGTAAAATCTTTGTAGACTAGTTAATTTTGACAACACAGTGTTTAGTGTAATCACCATCAATTGAAATGATTCTAAAGCAAAAGTACTTTTGACAAACTCAACTTGTTTCTTAAGCATTTCAACTAATTGTTCTGTTTCTGTTAATATTTTATTGAGGACATTTTCTGTCACCCAGTGCATCTATTTACAATCAAGTTTACAAAATTATTTACATATTTGTTTTCCCCAAAGAGCTATGGTTTCTACTTTCTAAAAAACACTTTTTTTTTAATGTTTTTTAATTTATTTTTGAGAGACAGAGAGAGGCAGTGTGAGCAGGGGAGGTCAGAGAGAGAGGGAGACAAAGAATCTGAAGCAGGCTCCAGGCTCTGAGCTAGCCGTCAGCACAGAGCCTGACACGGAGCTTGAACCCACAAACTGTGAGATCATGACCTGAGCCCAAGCCAGATACTTAACCGACTGAGCCACCCAGGTGCCCGGGTTTCTACTTTCTAATAACTTGAGTTATGTTCATTGTGACTTCCTGGAAACTTGGAGATAAATATCAATCACATTACCTGTGTTGATCTATTTGGAAACCTCTTTACTTGGTTCTGATGTATTTGACTGATTTGTTAAATATGACTTTTGTTATAAGTTAGCTTAAATCCTTTGCAGGAGAGGTGAGTTATAAGCAAATGTATTTGAATTTTAAACATCCAAGAAAATGTCTTACTTGAATCAAAGTTGAGACATATGATTGATTGGAGAAAATGAAAGCACCACAGTAGCTCTCTCTGTGCTCCAGACAGACTTTGATTCTGTAAGTGATTTGGAACGCTCAAGGGTACCTAATAAAAAACAAAAACAAAACAATAAAAGGATTTTGTTTAATGCCAAGGAGTCCCATGGGGAACAAATTATAACATTATAAACAGGATGATATCCTTTGATATGCTACATCTCCCCAAAGAAGCCAAATTATATAGGAAGGAGTCCTAACTTTCAAGGATGACCCTGACTAAATTGAGAAGTAAATTTATAACGTGGACTAGTCTGAGCAGCCCAGGGTTAGAAGGTCCAGAGACAGTGGTTCTAGGTCAAGTATGAAGCTGTATTTGAAACCATTTCAGCTCAGTCCCCAGGGAGCATCTAGATGTCCTGGGAAGAAAAGAGGTAATGATACAATGAAAGACTTGTGTCCCTAGAGTCACTAAAACTTAATGTGGGACCTCCTTTCAAAGACACTGAATACCATAATAGAAAGCCATTTCCCTGCAAGGTGGAAAGGAGAGTGAACACTGGAGAAAGGAATAGGTAGCATAACAATGTAGGAGGTGTTAGAAGTGAGAATAAATGTCTCCCTCTTTGGAAAATCCCAAAGGACACATGTTAGGGAAGTGTCTCTGAAGTCTTGCTATGTAATAGAGGCATAGTAAGTTAGTTGAATAATCAAAAGACAGTTTCAATTATGTTTAAGACTCAGAAATAATCAAAGTTTGTGGAACCATCCTGGAGATACACAGTAAAACCTTATAAAATCTAAGTGATTCTTCATTTCCCAAATATTCAATACCTCACAGCAACCCAGAATTTCTGCTCTCATAGCAAAGGATTCTAGTAGTGGTCACTAATGATCTCTTATTGTCTAATCTAATAGATTCATTTTTCATTAATCGCTGCAATTTATTTAACAAATTATGGAATGCCTACTAAATTCCAGGAAGTATTCTGAGCACCTGTCATACAATAAATAATATTCCAGTGGAGAGGTTAGAAAGACAGAGAATTAAAATTGATTTCTAGTAGCATTTTTTTTTAATTGGTAGATTTAGGTTTCCTAAATTTGTATCAGAAATGTGGATGAAATTTTTAGGGTATTTTACTAGTGAACTTAAAAATAAATTAATTCTACCACAAACCACATTCACCTCTCTCTGTAGAGTTCCCAAGGGAGACCAATGATGTATGTACAAATTCAAATGAAAAATGTAAAGAAACAAGTTATCATTTTGTTTTTATCTAGGCTTATTCTCAGTGTTTTACTATAAAGATTTATAATAAATGTACTAAAGCATATGACCTGAGCTCAGAACCTAAATCAAACTCCCGATTCCCAGGACAAATCTTCCCAAACGTCAGATTCCAAAGATCCAAGCAATGAGTATTCTCTAAATTTAGAGGTGAAAGTTGTGAAAACTGAGGATAACTCTATTCTACATATGTTGATGGGTGGTTCTTAATTTGTCACAGCACACAACTTGTGGGGCATTCTCCTTTGTTAATTCTGAAGCCAAAAGGCATTCTTCTAAGTTATTTGTCTCAGAGGCAAGTGCATGGCATTTTGGTTTGGCCCATCATGTCCCACATTCTAACATAAAAGCAAATAGAAAATCTCTAAGCACATCATCTATAAAGTGATGTCAACTTTTCAGGGCTCTACACAATCAATAATGTACCACTTACCTGCAAAATAACATTTTTTTGTTTGAAATAGGATTTTTTTCATATTTTCTAATTTAAAATGTCATAAAAACATTTATAATATAAATATCAATGGTTACAGTTACCCAATAAACCTTGACCCAGAGATAATTTCAATTAATATTCTGAAACATGCATATGTTTTAGTCTTTTTTTAATTAATAGTTTATTACCAAGTTGGTTTCCATATGACATCCAGTGCTCTTCCCTACAAGTACCCCTCTCCATGACCATCACTCCCCCTTCCCCTTCCCCCTCCCTCTTCAGCCCTCAGTTTGTTCTCAGCATTCAGAAGTCTCATGATTTGCCTCACTCCCTCTCCCTAACTCTTTCCCCCCACTTTCCCATTCCCATGGTCTCCTATTAGGTTTCTCCTGTTAGATCTATGAGTGACAACATATAGTATCTGTCCTTCTCTGTCTGACTTATTTAGCTTAGCATGACTCCCTCTAGGTCCATCTTTGTGCTACAAATGGCCAGATTTCATTTTTTCTCATTGCCATGTAGTATTCCATTGTATATCTTCTCGATCCATTCATCAGTTGATGGACATTTAGGCTCTTTCCATGTCTTAGTCTTTAACATGCAATTTCCATTTCAATAAAAATCACACTGGAAATACTGCTTTCTAACAAACCCTTTTCATATAAACTACCATGAGTGTCTTGCTATGGTATTTAATGTTTTACTACAACATTATTTTTAAGACTGTAATTTATTTATGACATATAATTTATATCACAAATGTCATATTATTAATTTTCACATTGTTTTATATATTATCACTATTAAAGGGAAAGATATGACACACAGTGTTTTGAAAATATCTTTTTATACATTCATTATTTGTTCATTAGGATAAACATATGTGAAGTAAAGTTATTCGGTCAAAAGTTTCATATATTTTTACATATGTTGATATATACTATCAAGATATGTCCACAGAAGTTGGTCCTCACGAATATGCAAGTGTTCTTATGCTTTTTCAAACACTGAATATTATAATATATTACTTTCTTTGTAGTTTGATTGCTAACTGACATATCCGTATTTATCAATCTGTATTTGCTAATGAAATTAGCCTTATAGATTGGCCATTAGCATGTTTATGACAAAGCACATTACTACTTCAAAGAAAATAAAAGACTTCAGATGTAAGAACCCCACCAATTGCTCTATTTGACTTCAGAAAAAGAAAAAGTAGTTCCTGCTATAGCAGCATTTCTGTAAGCCAATAACCCATCTGTGCTTTAATAAGACTATAATAATAGCAGGTAACTGCATCCAACCAACCAACCAACCAACCAAAGTTAGCCTAGACAATAGAGAAAAATTATTAATTTCATTTAAACAGTAATTATTTCCAGTAAAAAAAGAAAAGCTGGTTAAACAAACAGTATTAAGATCTTGACAAAGCACATCCTAATAATAAATCTCTTGCATGGTTTACATCTGGAGATGAGAGAAAAGACAACCACTTATGTGAACATGATTTTCTGTAATGTTTGGCTTAAGTCTTTGTTTAATTGGGATTAATTAGTCAGTTCATCCTGCTAAGTGTTGGAGATATATGAGCATATTTTTTGCAGGCATGTAGGAAAGAAAGCACTTCCTTTACTCATTTACCCAAAGGTATTAAATAGTGAGAGACTCAGCAACCAAGTATACCTGACTCAGAATAATGTGTTCAGTTTCAATGGAAGCATAGACATCATTTAAAAAATCTAGGTGTGTGTCTTTCAGGTCTGTTCTAAGACATCCACTGGTTGGCAGTGAGAACTGGTATCACCACAGCATAGTTTCTATGTAACTTCACAGTTGTATATCCATGTAGTACCTAAGTTTCACTTATAAAGGCAAAAATCTAAGAATCTAAGGCTATATAATCTGTTTTATATTTCTAAACATTTTGGTTGATAGTAACTCAAATTGGTTGCTAAGTGAAGAATAGCTAATCCTTTCCATGTGAACCAGGGATATGTACCTAGTTGATTTTAAGTTACTAAGAATCAAGATAAAATTGGAATTTCATACAAGGAAGAGTTACTTGCCTGCGCTATACACCATACTGCTTTGGTACAACATGTGTGTCACATTTTCTTGTGGCCATCATCAATTTTAAAGTAGTTGAATTACATACAATTTTTATCCTAAAGCTCCTAACTACCCTTACAACTATGTTTATACAAATTCTCCATGTCTGCTTACAAAGGACCCAAAAGGTAAGTACAGAAATCTCTTGGAGACAAGCACCATTCAAGTACTTGCAATAAGTTTTTCACAAATAAAATAATAAATTACTTTAACTAAAAAAATTAAAATAAAATGAAATAAAATACAGAAATAATGCATTTAGATATCAAAGCATGCATGCTTGCTCACTCTCTCTCTCTCACTCTGTCTCTCTCTCAAAATAAATAAATAAACATTTTAAAAAGAGTGCCTGGGTGGCAGTCAGTTAAACATCCATATTCGCCTCAGGTCATGATCTCAACTTATGCATTCAAGCCCTGCATCGAGTTCTGTTCTGGCAGCACAGAGCCTGTTTTAGATTCTCTGTCTCCTTCTTTCTGAGCCCCTCCCCAACTCATACTCACTCTGACTCTCTCTCTCCCTCAAAAATAAATATTTAAAATTTAAAAACATTTTTTAAATGTTAATTTTGAGAGAGAGAGAGACAGAATATGAGCAGGGGAGGGTCAGAGAGAGAGGGAGACACAGAATCTGAAGCAGGCTGCAGGTGCTCCATACTGTCAGCACAGAGCCTGACTCAGGGCTCAAACTCATGAACTGTAAGACCATGACCTGGGCCAACATTGACTACTTAACTGACTGAGCCACCCAGATGCCCACAAAATTTTAAAAAGAAGACAGAATGACAGAATGGATAAAAAAAAAAAAAAAAAACAAGGTCCATCTATATGTTGCCTATAAGAGATTAATTTCAGACCTAAAGACATACGCAGTTTAAAAGTGAGGGGATGGAAAGCCATTTATCATGAAAATGGATGTCAAAAGAAAGCTGGAGTAGCAATACTTATATTGGACACAACAGACTTTAAAACAAAGACTGTAACAATAGACAAAGAAGAACACTATATAATCATAAAGGGAACAATCCAACAAGAAGATACAATTGTAAATACCTATATCATACAAACATAAAATCAACAACAGTGGCCTTGATGGCACATTGTACCAGATGGATCTAAGAGATATATTCTGAACATTGCAACCTAAAACAGCAGAATATACATTCTTGTCAAGCACACATAGAATATTCTCCAGGACGGATCACATATTAGGCCACAAAATAAGTCTCAACAAACTCAGAAAGAATTTGCATCTTTTCAGAAAATAAGCATCTGACCACAATGCTATGCAAGTATAAAAAAAACCACAAGAAAAAAATTAGAAAGAGCACAAATACATCCAGGTTAAATAACATGCTACTAAACAATGAATATGTCAACCATGAAATCAAAGAATAAATTAAAAAATACAGGTATACAAATGAAAATCAACACAATGGTTCAAGTGAAGTTTATAGCAATGCAGGCCGGTCTCAAGAAGCAAGAAAAATCTCAAGTAAACAACCTAAGCTTACGCATAAAGGAGGTAGAAAAAGAAGAACACAAACCCAAAACAAGCAGAAAGTAGGAAATAATAAATATTAGAGTAGAAACAAATGAAAGGGAAACTAAAAATACCTATAGACCAGATCAGTGAGACCAGGAGCTGGATGTTTGAAAAGATCAACAAAATTGATAAACTTTTATCCAGACTCATCAAGAAAAAGAGAGAGATTGAGAGGACCCAAAAAAACAAAATCACAAATCAAAGAGAAAGAGAAGCAATAACAAACACCAGAGAAATACAAAGGCTTATAAGAGGATATTGTGAGAAATTATATGCCAACAAATTGGATTATATAGAAGAAATGGATAAATTCTTAGAAACATGTAACCTCCCAAAACTGAATCCAGAAGAAATAGAAAGTTTGAACAGACCAATTACAAGCAACAAAATTGAATTAGTAATCAAAACCTCCCAACAAATCTTTAACTTTTTCATGTCTTTTATTTATATAGCATTAACTTAAATGTAAGGAAAATCAGTGTTTGTGGGTAATATCTTTAAAGGCTGGAAAATTACTACCTAAACTTCAAAATTTTATGTACATATCATACATACTACATACATAAATATATGATATGTGATATATCAGATTATAGATATTATAGACTAAACCTGACAAGATATCACTTTCTTAAATGTGTGTCATATCTGTACTTTTGTATGTACATAGCTGGAGGGCTTTTATTTTAAAATAAAGGCTTACTAAGTGAGAAGTCCAATAGCTTCTGTTTCCTTTTAAAGTTCATATTCTATACAATACTATTCTGAGAATTAAATTTGGGCCATTGTAATGTCTGATTTATTTTGATATTTCAATAATATATTCCATTTAATTCAATCTTTATTTGTACTTTTTAAAAATTCACACAGACACAATTCTGTATTATTGGCTCATCTTATATTGATTTTAATGTATCTAAATTTGTATAATCTTTAACTTGAACAGTTCTTGTTCTTACTTTTATAAAATGATTTATCTCAAAGTTCATCTTTGAGAAAATACCATTAATGATGCATGAATGTAGTGTTCAGCTTGTTCACATATCAGTTCAATATTTTTGGTATCTAGTAAATACTCATTAAAATCAGAAGTCACTATATAAAAGTACTGAAACAAATTAATTTGTACATAACTACTATGTTATGCAGAATTTAATGGGACCAGGTAATATGCAGCTGAATTGCACTAAAATTATTTCTACATTAGTACAAGTAGTCTTTCATAAGTTAAGAGTTCAATTCCCCACCTCCCTGGTATACAATTTTTTAACACATGCTATTAATTTTAATAAAAATGACTGAAAGTAATATCCACTAAATGTTTTGGAAATTTTCCAATCTATGTTAATATTTAATTGAAATGTGCCTAAGGCACTTAACATATATTAGCCTTACACTGATGGTTGTTTGGTTTTGCATAGACTAAGAAAAATTGTAAATAACAGCAATGCCTTTGGGCAGGGAGACTGGAAATTACAAACCTCAGGTTAATGAAAATGACCTTTCTGCACAAATGTTACTGTCAGAGGTAAAAAGAATGAGTTATGTGTTAGTTATGAAAAATAAACAAAAAAATAAAGCATGCTCTCATATCTGACTCTTATTCTGCAATGTTCTGACCTTTTACTTCTTTTATTACATGGGATATACTTCTGTGTCAAATTTTGTTCTAACTTGTAGTATTTCATATTTATCTAATTTCTCTAGTTTTAAGTTCGAAATATTTTGTTGATAACATGATGGAAATCATCCTTTTTATCACAAGTCCATTTATGAGTTTTTGCTCATAAAAAATGAGATGAGATGACTCTAATTATGTTTAGTGGCAGGAAATGAAAAGAAACAGAGGGACATATAAATGTAGAAAATTCTTTCGGGTCCATTCAACAGACATTCAGTTTACTATTGTGCTTCATGTATAAGCTATTGTGCTGTCACATGGCCAATTAAAACAAAAACAAAACAAAAAAATATGAAAGAAAAGAAAAAGAGAAAAGAAAAAGTTATAAAAATAGTGTCTGCCTACAATCTTACAGTTAAATTGGGTCAGTATGACATATGCACAGAAACAATTAGAGAATCAGCTAAAAATATTAGTAAATGGCAAAAACTAAATATTTTAATATAGAGACTAACGTTGCTCTTGACTTTCCCCTTATACTTACTGAAAAAAATATCTTAATCACTCTAAGTTTAACACATTATCAAAAACAGTATTATGGAAATTAAAGCACAAGAATTCTGCAAGACTTTTTTAATTATCAAAAGGAATGTTCTATCCAAAGATTAAAAGTCACCAAACTCTATTGTTATTATCGTAGACATGTACTGCTTACTAATTCTAATGGAAGCATTAGGAATTTTTCTCTGAAAGATACTAAACACACATTTAATTAGAAATGTTTGGGTTCACTTGAGAAATCATAGCTCTTGTTAGCAAATCTTTTGTGCAAAGAAAAACTGTAGTTACAAGAGAATATAAAATCATGTACAAAGCACTTGAGAAAGTATGTACAAAGATACATGAAATTGAAAAGAATACATGTGCTCTGGATTCCTCTTTTGAGAAGTAACCATAAATGACATGGGCAAAGGTATACAAACCAATGAGAAGATATTTACAACCAAAGACTTTATCAGTCAGTAGAGTCCAAGGGTAGGAGGGGCAATATTTGCACATAGCAATCCAGTTCAAGCACATTCGTTTATTCACAAAACATTTCTTGATCCTCCTACAATGTGACACATTTAAGGTTGACCACCTTCAAATCCTCTCTCCTCTCATGTTCTTAGAACCCTCCTCTAATTTGTCTACTACTACTCTGATTCCTCTTTCTCTGTTTCTTTCTTATCTCCCAGTTCTTCTCAGTTCTTCGGTGTAGGCCATCCCTAAGTGCTCTGGATCCTTGCATTATTCCTTGTCATTCTCTCTATAACCCATTATGTCTGTCATAAAACTTCAGTTATCAACTCTCCTCAGATGGCTCAGCTTTGTGCATTCCCAGCTAAGGTCCTCCAACTTCAACCTGAATTGTGACGTCCCTTCTTCCCTGGGCCCCTGGATATCTCTATCGTGACTTAACACATTTGGCAAATCTCTCTCAAACCCTCTCCACACAAGAGTTCTGGACTCTCCTTATGCCTAAATGTTACTTGATCTCCCTCCTCTCTCCCACCACTCTTCTTTAGAGGCTCAGGTTGGAGTTTGCACTCATAGGTCTAACAGGAGAACAGGAGAAACCTAGGGGAGGACCAGGGGGAGGGGAAGAGGAAAGGAGAGTTGGGGAGAGAGAGGGATGCAAAACTTGAGAGACTATTGAATGCTGAAAATGAACTGAGGGTTGAAAGGGAAGGGGGAGGGGGGAAAGAGGTGGTGGTGATGGAGGAGGGCACTTGTGGGGAAGAGCACTGGGTGTTGTATGGAAACCAATTTAACAATAAACTACTTTAAAAAAATCCAAACCAAAAAAAAATAAAAAATAAGATGCTTAATTCTACCTCCCAAACAGAAGTAAAGCATCTACTTCCTCGAGCCCTCACAAAACAAGGCTTCATTGTGGCTAATTGTCTTCTACTAAAATATCCTTTTGATTTAAAAAAAAATTATTTCTTTCCTAAGAGAGAGGGAGAGAGAGAGAGCAAGCTGGGGAGGGGCAGAGAAAGAGAAATAACAAGCAGGCTCCACACTGCCAGCATTAAGACCTATATGGGGCTTGAACCCAGGAATTGTGAGATCATGACCTGAGCTGAAACCAAGAGTCAGACGATTATCCAACTGAGCCACCCAGGTGCCCCAAGAAGCTTACATTTTATAACAAATAAGCAATAAATAATGTATATTGAGAGCTTTCAACTAGAGTTTCATAAGCTGTGTTTTAAATTTCAGTAATTCTTTACTGATAACCTTTGGGGTACCTAAGATGTTTTTCTTATAAGATTTCTTTTTTTTAATTTTTTATGTTTTTTATTTCCTTTTGAGAGACAGAGAGAGACAGCACAAGCAGGGGAGGGTCAGAAGAGAGGGACATACAGAAACTGAAGCAGGCTCCAAGCTCTGAGCTAGCTGTCAGCACAGAGCGCAACACGGGGCTCGAACCCACGAACCTTGAGATCTTGACCTGAGCCGAAACCGGACGCTTAACCGCCTGAGCCACCCAGGCGCTCCTAAAATTTCTTTCTTAATGAGTGACTGAAGATGAAGGTATGCTAATGCAGGTATAATAACCTAAGAAAAGTGCATACATCTTCTTATTTAACCATCTAATTTTTTTTTACTCTCAAATATCCCCACTGAGGCTGTTAGTAAAAGATTTCTCATCATAACCAGCAGGGCTTTCTGAGATGCATAGGAATTAAAAGGAAGGAAATTCCAATTCTCAAGAGAAAAGCCCATGTCTATATAGAAATATTGTCTACTAAGTAGGCCAATGCTATTCAACAGGCCATTAATAAGATTTGAGAAATTATTTATTTCTCTAGGTCTGATGGATGTATCCTAGACTTACCATCCTAAAGACGTATTTCATTGCCCTATAAGGATTAGGGACCTCTAATTTTCCTTTCTCCCCTGGGATATTTATATTCAAAGTCTCAAACCTTTTTTTTCCCCTTTATTTCATCACAATAAATGTCAACGACCAATTTTTCATCTTATCCAACCATAAGTTCTAGGCAGAAAGCAACACAATGCACCTTGAAAAAGTAAGCTGGATTTACCACCCTAGTAACTGAAAAAAAGAAAGAAGGAAAATATAACACAAAATAAAAACCAAGGAAAGAAGGTTTCTTACATAACTGCTATGAATAAGATACTAAGTTAGATAATGAAACATGTTATCTTTTTTTAGTCATTATAATTTAGAGATAGATGTTACTATTTGCTATTCAATATCCAAGGAAGTGAAAATTAGAGATCTTCAAAAGGTGGAGCTGAAATTCAATCCAAGTTTAGCTTTTAATCCCGAGTCCAAGTAAAATAAAATGAAAGCTAACTCATAATAAAACATAAAAATTCAATCATGGAGTTAATGCACAATATCCTGGATATTTTTAACTTCTTTGAAAAGTTTGCATTGGTTAAACATGTACAATGGGAGGTTTAATTTAATGACTAAATGTATCACTTCTAAAACAGAGATATGAAATGATTTCTCAGTAAAAGGATGTTCATTAAGTACATAAAAACCTATAAAGTAACATATCCTTGGGGCTTAGTGCTTAGCCATACAATTTGTCTTAGAAAAGCGTGCCTAAAATCTCATTATGTAGAATGAACTGAGAAATGCAAATGGCAGTTTACTATCAGATCAGAAATCATAGGAAATGTAGCCTTGGAAAGATGCAGACCAGTGATTCTCCAAACTTTCTTTTTGTGCTTATAAATTAGGAAATTCTTTTACTACATCACTTTTGTTCCAAGTTTATGCCTAATATATAAAATAAAGGCTCCTTCACCAATCATAATTTATTGACCTATGCCTTTATGCATTCAGGACTCATCAAAAACATTCCACAAACGAATGAGTTAGCAAAGGCATATCCTGAGATCTTGAAATAAACAAGAGGATGGGCCTCTGGAATCTTTTAAAAATGCATGCTGCAATCTATCTTGGCTCAGTATCAGTGAAAAGGACAATTTTTATCATAACATAAATATAATGTTAATTATTCCATGATATTCAGCCTAAATTCTATTTCTACCATGTCAGTGAATTTTAAATCCAGTTTGAATGACAAAAAAAAAAGGCTTTTGTTTATACATGAAACAGTGACCATCATGCCTACTGACTAAATCAAATCATTTCAAGCTATAAGGTCAGAAGGTCCTGACAGAGTTAGATTCAGATACCCTTAAGTTAAAAATTCATATGCTCAAATCAAATACCTTATACTTTCTGTTTGACCCTGAAACTCAAAATAAATAAGGTCAGAAGGATTTAAAGGAAACACAATAGTGGCAAATCATGGTGTCATTTTTAATATGTTTTACACAGAAGCTGAGTCATTATGTTCTGAAATTTTATTCACTTATAATTTATTTTAGAACCTACTTAATTAATATTCATAAGTATCTCTTTACTGTCCTTTGTTTCTAAAATTAATACAATTCTAAAACTGGAACCCTTACGTTTGCTTAAGAGCTTAAATCTATGTTATTTTAACTTAAATGCAAAATCGACTAGAGAACTAAGGATAATTATCCAAATAAATCAACCAAAAATAAAGTTTTACAGCACTTGTATGTAAAGCATAATGAAAAAGATGTTTTATACCCAAATTCTACAAATGCTTTTAGCTCTTTACTTTGGAGGTCTAAAAACGAGTCAGGATACTTGGACTGATGGAGTACTTGTCATAGGCAAAAAGATGGCATCCCAAAGATGTGCAGATTTTCATTTCTGGAATCTGTAAATATATAGGAAAGGGGAATTAAGGTGGCTAATAAAATGACCTTAAAATAAGGAGACTATGAATAACAGATAAGGAGATTATCCTTGCCCACTGTAATCAGAAGGGTTTTTATAAGTGAAAAAAGGAAAAAAGGAGAGGCAATATCAGAGTAACACAGCCTGAGAAAGTACACTTGCCACTGTGCCCTTGAGGGCTTTAAAAGTGGAAAGGCACCTTGAATCAAAAGACTGGGCTGCTCCCAAACAATGGAAAAGCAGAGGAAACAGATTTTCCCCTAGAGGCCCCAGAAGTAACATAGCCATTCTCCCACCTTGATTTCAGCCCACTGGGACATTCCATACTTCTAATACCCAGAACTCTATTAAAATAACAAATGTGTGTTATTTTAAGCCACTAAGTTTTTGTAAATTTGTTATAGTAGCAATAAAAAACAAATACAGATATTCTTACAAATATTTTAGCAGTAGCTAATACAGTGCCCAGTACATGGCTAAACTAATTACATTTGACTGATGGCCAAGTTCAACTTCCATAATAGGTAAATCATCAGATAGATACAATATTAAGTTTACACTATAATCCCTGATACAAGCTATGTGTATAAATTTGTTTTCTGAAGGAATGTGGAAGACTAGACAGAACATCTTAGTCTCAATTTTGCTTTTTTTTGTTTGTTTTTTTGGTAGAGACAACAAAATTCACATGGAAATAAACCAAAGTAAAATACAGGGTTATGCCATGTACAATGACATGCATATAACAATGCTGATTCAATGCTACCAAAATACCACCAAAGTACTCAAAACCAGAACTAATTTTATGAAGAAATAAATTAAAACATTATTTCAGAAAATCTATCAGAACTATAAAAAAAAAACCCCTGGGAATCAGAATCTCCATTTTTAGCAGAGGTCAACGAGAAACTGATAATTAATAATGTCAACTAAAATTTACCTTAATATCTGTATTGTTACCTATATGTATAATAAAATAATATTTTATGACTATTAATTGTAATGCAAATTCCTCCTTCTCAAAAAGATATATGGACTTTTATCTCATAGCCAATATTCCTATAAAAATACATGATTGATAAAAGAAAATTTATATTTATTAGTTTGGAATTGTATATAGATAGTTTTATGATGCTATCCCCCAAATCCTCTTAATGGAATAAAATAATGAGGTGGAGGAAAGGATAAAAAATTCACTAAGTGCATGTAGGCCACCCTTCTCTAATAGTAATGGATGAGTTTCACATAGGGGAATACTTCTGGTATCCTTTTTTACAACTAACAAAGCACAATTGAAAGTAATGTATTACACGTGGGAGAAAGGAAAGGGGATAAATGTAATAGTTGTAATGGAAAGAGATTTGATTAGGAAGACCACAATAGCATCTTAGATGTCCTGTTTGCTTCAGACAGAAGAGCAAATATAAGACACCAGAAAAATGGACAGATAAACCTCCTACCCTGCTATAAATTATGGGTAAAGTGTTGTTTGCTTCTTTGTTTTCTGGATTTACACAAACCTGGTCCAAATTATTTTGAGACTGGCTAGGGAGTCAAACTGTTTTTTCTCTGGAATCCACCAAGGTCAACTTGGTCAAATATAGTACTTGCTAGAATTTCCCAAGTAAATAACAAAACTTTGCCTTTGTCTATTCTAGGTTTCTTCATTGCCCACAAAATGTCATTATTTCTGGGAAAAAGTTCAAATTACCTTAAGAGAATCTAAATCCATCACAATGAGTTAAACTGATAAAACCGAGGGGGCATCTAACATACTCTGATGTCTTGGCAAACACAAACTGGGGATACTTTATATGTGATAAAAGTATATTTTTAAAAGGGAAAATGATAAATCCAAACTTCAAAATAGCAGTTACCCCTGTCCATGAGTCAGGAGGACAGTGAAGGAGCACTTCACTGACGAAGCAGTTCTTGTATTTCAGTTCTTAAACTGAGTTGATGAGTTCATTGGTTCAGGTTTACTATTATGGTTCAAATCTTGCATATATATTAACACACTTTTATGCATCAAGTATGAGGAAAGAAGATGCAAATTATATCTACCTATAAGAAGTTTGGATTTTAATAATTAAAATGAAAAGTCCTATAAGAGAAGTGCCTGGCTAGCTCAGGCACTTTAGCATCCGACTCTTGATACTGGAGCAGGTAATGATCTCACGGGATCATGAGTTCAAGCCCTGCATCAGGCTCTGACTGACAGCAAGAAGCCTACTTGGAATTCTCTCTCTCCCTCTGTCTCTGCCCCTCCCTGGCTCATATTCTCTCTCTCTCTCTCTCTCTCTCTCTCTCTCTCTCTCTCTCTCTCCCTCCCTCCCTCTTTCTCTCTCTCTCTCTCTCTCTCTCTCAAAATATATAAACGAACAAACAAACATTTTTTAAAGAAAAGATCAACAGAAGATATGAGGAAATTAAATATCTGGGGCCCACTCCCTCCATGAAGAAATTCCACGTATGCTATTTTCCAAAATTGCAGCTGCCATTAATTGCTGCAATTGCACACATACATTCAATACTTTGCAGACATGTTTAATATTCACCTTCTCAATTAATCCTTGCAACATCTCTACAGATACTCGTATTTATTCCATTTTAAACAAAAGAAAATTTAGTTTCAGAGAGTGTAAGTGACCTCAAAGCCATGCAACTCAGTGGAGATGGAAAAACTAGAATTCAGGATTGCATGACTCTGGAGTCTGAGATGTATTGTGTTATACTTAGAAATCCCTTTGATTTTCAGGGATCAATTGTCTCATAGGTCTCCAAATTGGACATACTATAAATTTATTATAGAAACACCTGTTAAGAAAGCCCTCAAAACGAAAAGAGAGTGAAGTTACAAAGGGGTTGTTCCAAAACAGATTGAAATTGCATATCTAAAAATTTTATCTAATTATCAACTGATAAAGATAAATTCGAAACACCAATTAATCAAATAGAAAAGTATACGCTATTGCCAAAAGACAAAATTAATGTTTTTGTGTCTTTAAAGTAGTATTTCCAAACTCTCCTCAGAACCACTGATCCTTAAAGATTCATTAGGGGTCCCTGGGTGGCTCAATCGGTTAAGCATCCAGCTTTGGCTCAGGTCATGATTTCATAGTTTGTGGGTTCAAGCCCCACGTTGCGCTTTGTGCCGGACAGCTAGCTCAGAGCCTGGAGCCTGCTTCAGATTCTGTATCCATCCACCCCCCCACCCATCTGACCCTCTTCTGCTTGCATTGTCTCTCTCTGTCTCTAAAAAATAAATTAAAAAACATTAAAAATAAATTTAAAAAAAAGATTCATCAATGTCTTCAAGATAAAAACTCCAAGGCTACCTTAACTTCCAACAACCAGAGAATGACCAGTCTAGTACATAAGTTATAATTCAGCCTGAAATTGTCATATAAAAATTAGATTACCTTAAAAAATACATTGCAGTAATATACAATAATCACAATTAAAAAGCCTATCTTCACATTTATTCTCTGATATCAGGTTTTCTGTAGCTCTAAAAAAATAAAATAGTTGCATTTATCTGGCCTACTCCAGCTGTGATATTTTTACAGTTTTTATGTGCACAGACAGGAATAGAATCTATGTTCATGTTTCTATATTAACATTATTTCAGGGAAACATAAATATTAACCTCTTTTATTTTAAACCTTAGCCTGCCATTGTATGGATAATCTCTTAACTATCCTCTAGAATTATTCTAAATACTGATGACTCAAAAAATAAGGAAAACATGAGTAAAGTGATAGTTTGGGGTATATTCCAGCCCTAACCCACTTATAAACCCCATGGTATAAGAAGTGACAGACAATTATCAGAATCTGGGTTGTAGATAAGCCTCCTATCATTTAGAATCACAAAGCAGCAGGTTTACTTGGAAGGAAAATGTAGTATACAACCTTGAAAACAGTTTCATGCAGCTTCTCTTTATTAGAATCAACTGCTTTTTTCCATCTGTAATAAGAAAAATCCCCACCTTTCATCTCAGCTGATGACCTTGCTTTACGTTTTGTTAAGAAAATTTGAGGAAAAGAAATGCCTTCAGAATTCCTTCAATACACCTGCCACCCACCTGTGTCTCTTCACATACTATCTCTGTCTTTCTTATGACAAAGAATGAAGTGTCCCTACTTTAAAGCCAGCCTTTTCATATATGTTCAGGCTTCCATCCTCTTGTCCCTGTCTGCTCCTTTGGAGGATCTAGGTCCTTTTTTATCTGCTCTAGGACATTCAACCTTTCCTTCTCAATTGTAGCATTCCCATCATTAAAAAACAAAACCAAGGGGTGCCTGGGTGGCTCAGTCGGTTGAGCATCTGACTTCAGCTCAGGTCATGATCTCACGGTTCGTGGGTTTGAGCCCCATGTCGGGCTCTGTGCTGACAGCTAGCTCAGAGCCTGGAGCCTGCTTCAGATTCTGTATCTCCCTCTCTCTCTGACTCCCCTCTGCTTGTGCTGTCTCTCTCTGTCTCTCAAAAATAAATTAAAAAAAAAAAACATAAAAATTAAATTAAAGAAAAGAACCTTATAAAAAAAAACACAACAAAAAAAGTTCATCTCAATCCTATATCCACTCAGTTGTCATTTCCTGTTGTTGTTGTTGCTGCTCCATAAATAGAAAAGTGTTTAAAAAAAAAAGTTGTTAATAATTGTGCCTCCAGAATCCACACTGTCACTTCTAAATTTCCTCCTACCCTGCACTACTGAAACGACTCTTGGTGTCAACAATGACCTCCGTGATGGAGCATCTTAAGGCTGCCTCTGTGTTTGCTTCTTACTTACACTGTCTGCAGTATGTGGCACAGTTGACAATGCCCCCGTTCCTGACATAGTTCTACAGCAGCCATGATCCATGGCATCATGCCCCTGGTTTTTGTTCTGTCCCACAAGCTGCTGCTTCTAAGTTTTCTTGTCTGGCTTCAGCATCTCTGGGTGAAATACAAACATTCCAGAGTTCAAGGCCCCTTGTTTTTTTTTTTAAAAAAAAACGTTTTTTTCTATGCACAATAAAGCAGCAGAAAGAGAAATCAAGGAATTGATCTCATGAAAAACCCATAAAACACCTAGGAATAAACCTAACCAAAGAGGTGAAAAAGGTATATGCTGAAAAGTATAGAAAGCTTATGAAAGAAATTGATGAAACAAAAACATGGAAAAAACATTCCATGCCCCTGGACTGGAAGACAATTGTTGAAATGTTGATACTACACAAATACATGTATATATTCAATGCAATCCCTATCAAAATAACATCAGCATTCTTCACAGAGCTAGAACAAACAATCCTAAAATTTGTATGAAACCAGAAAAGACCCTGAATAGCCAAAGCAATCCTGAAAAAGAAAACCAAAGCTGAGAACATTACAATTGTGTACTTCAAGCTATATTACAAATCTGTAATCATCAAAAGAGTATGGTACTAACACAAACACAGCCACATAGATCAATGGAACAGAATAGAGAACCCAGAAATGGGCCCATAAACGTATGAGCAACTAATCTTTGACAAAACAGGAAAGAATATCCAATGGGAAAAAGGGAGTCTCTTCAGCAAACGATGTTGGGAAAACTGGACAGCGACATGTAGAAGAATCAACCTGGATCACTTTCTTACACCAGACACAAAATAAACTCAAAATGGATGAAAGACCTAAACATAAGACAGGAAGCCATCAAAATCCTAGAGGAGAAAAGAGGCAACAACCTCTTTGACTTCAGCTGCAGCAACTTCTTACTTGACATGTCTCTAGAGGCAAAGGGAAACAAAAGCAAAAATTAACTACTCCCAAAAATGGGAACTAACTCATCAATATTAGAATCTCTGAAAAGCAAAAGAAACAGTCAGCAAAACTAAAAGGCAATTGACAGATTGGAAGAATATATTTGCAAATGACATATCAGAGAAAGGGTTGGTATCTAAAATCTATAAAGAACTTTTTGAACTCAAAACCCAGTAAAACAAATAATCCAGTGAAGAAATGGTCAAAAGACATGAAGAGAATTTTTCCAAAGAAGACATCCAGATGACTAACAGGCACATGAAAAAATGCTCAACATAATTCACCATGAGGGAAATACAAATCAAAACCACAATGAGATATCACCTCATACCTGTCAGAATGGCTAAAATTAACATCTCAGGCAAGGACAGATATTGGCAAGGATATGGAGAAAGAGGAACCCTTTTGCACTGCTGGTGGGAATGCAAACGGGTGCAGCCACTCTGGAAAACAGTGTGGAGGTTCCTCAAAAAATTTAAGATAGAACTACCCTATGACGCAGCAATTATACTACTAGGTATCTATACAAAGGACACAGGAGTGCTGTTTCAAAGGGGCACATGCACCCCAATGTTTATATCAGCACTATTGACAATAGCCAAAGTATGGAAAGAGCCCAAATGTCCATCAACTGATGAATGGATAAAGATGTGTGTGTGTGTGTGTGTGTGTGTGTGTGTGTACACATATATGTCATGGAATATTACTCAGAGATCAAAAAGAATGAAATCTTGCCCTCTGCAACAACATGGGTGGAAATGGAGTGTATTATGCTCAGCAAAATAAGGCAGACAGATAAAGACAAATATCTTATGATTTCACTTGTATATGGAATTTAACATACAAAACAGATGAACATAGGAAAGGGGAGCAAAACAATATAAAAAACAGAGAGGGAGACAAACCATAAGAGATTCTTATATACTGAGAACAAACTCAGGGTTGCTGGCAGGTGTTGAGTGGGGGATGGGCTAAATGGGCAAGTGATATTAAGGAAGACACTTGTTGGGATGAGCACTGGGTGTGATATGTAAGTGATGAAGCACTAAAATCTATTCCTGAAATTATTTTTACACTGTATGTTAACTACCTTGGATTTAAATTTTTAAATAATTGAAACAAAATTTTTTTTGAGCAAGAGAGTGTGTATGAGTGAGCAAGGAAGGGGCAAAAGGAGGGGGTGACAGAATATCTGAAGCAGGCTCTGTGCTGACAGCAGAAAGCCCAATGTGGGGCTTGATCCCATGACCCATTAGATAATGACCTGTGCCCAAATCAAGAGTTGGATACTTGATTGAGCTATCCAGGAGCCTCAGAGTTCAGGGCCCCTTATTTTCTTCTTCCACTCTCTATGTTATCCAAAGATACATATCTATACCTGAGCTTCATACTCCTGTATGCAACTAATGGTATCACATCTTAATAACTATGTCCAAAAAGGCATTATCTTAATTTCCTCCTTAGTCCCCAGAGCAGTCACACTGATTTTTAAAAAATATTTATTTATTTTTGAGAGAGAAAGAGAGTGAGTGTGAGAGAGAGGGAGAGAGAGAGAGAGAGAGAGAGAATCTGAAGCAGGCTTTAGGCTCTGAGCTGTCAGCACAGAGCCCAACATGGGGCTTGAACTCATAAACCGTGAGGTCATTATAACACCCTATCCCCTTGGGTCATACTGGACCCTAAAGTACCAACCATTGTTTCACTTGCTCACTCCCATTTTGGTAAATAATTAAAGGTTGAGCAAATGGGCTCTGGAAAGACCCTAAGAATGTAACTTGATAACGAACACTGTGACCTAAAGATTAACCTGTTTTTCAAGATTCTATTAAACAACTCCACCCCTTTACTAAGACCTGGCCCAGACAAGGTCAGCAGGTGAAAGTCACCTAGTCACTGCCCTACAGCATCTTAAGTGTCTTACTATGATTGGTCATTTTAAAAGACTAAGAACTTTAAAATGATAGGTTCCCTCCCAAACTAACGTCTGTATATTACAATGTAATTGGCTACAGTGAAATGCTATAAATTGTAATTGGTTAACTACATGATGATCCATTTTGTCTTGCCAAAACCCTTAAAAACCCTGAGCTTCTGCTCGGCTCCGAGAACTTTCATGTGCCCCCCTGGGGGGGGGGGTTGTTCAGCTGAACTAAAATAAAACCCTATTAATCAACTCTAGTTTCTTGGATTCTATTCTCGGTGACTCGCACTGGGAAGAAAGGTCTAACAATCATGACCTGAGCTGAAGTTAGACACTTAACTGACTGAGTCATCCAGGCGCCCCACTCACACTGATGTTTTAGAATGTAAAATGATTTTCTAGAGTTCCAGAGCTCAAAATCAATGGCTTGACATTACATTTAGAGCAAAACCTAAACCACCCAACTCTTCTCCAGCATTTCTGTCACAATCTCACTTCCCTCTGCTCACTTCAATTTATATCTCTTTCAGATTTGACTAAAACCAATAGGTAATTTTCCAAACTTCTCATACATGATCCATTTCTTCAGGTTTTCTTTAAAACTGCTAAAATATTTTTCTCCATTTGTACTGTATAACTTAAAAAAATGTTTATTTATTTTTGAAAGTGAGAGAGAACAAACAGGGGAGGGGCAGAGAGAGGGTGAGAAAGGATCTGAAGGGCCTTTGCACTGATAGCAGCAAGCTCGATGTAGGACTCAAACTCATGAACCATGAGATCATGACCTGAGCTGAAGTCAGATGCTCACCTGACTGAGCCACCCTGGTATCCCATTACATCAACTTCTGGGCTTTTCCTTTATGATTTTTTTAAGACAACACTTCATTCTAGCTGTAGGTGGCAACAGACGCTGTGACAGGGAATCCAGATGTTTAAACAGGAATGGAAATAAGGATCACCATTGCCTCAGGCACAATGTGTTCCAGCCTACTTTTTACCAGATTTCTTAATTCCACCTCTGGCCAGGGGGCCTTTTCCCCTCCAGTTTCTTCTGCTCCTCTTTCTATTTCTGCTTGAATGACGTATCTTGGCCATATCCTTGGCCTGTCTCTTGGGCTGCTTCACGAGTTTCTTTTTGCCACATTCACAGCTGGACATTGTGCCTACAGTCCCTTCCCCAGACCCTGCCACCAGAAGTGAGTGGTTCTGTTTTGATTAATTCAATCTTTGTATTTCATGGTCACTCATGGTATTGTTGAAAGTTTTCACCATTCTGTAGTTCAAATTGTCTATGGAATTTGATGAAAAGAGCTCCCGCTGCTACTCATGTCCCCATTATTTCAGAACAAAGATGCAAATGTATAACAAAGGCCATGTAAGTATGGTCGTTGGTGGAAGAACTAGATACAGTGGCAATACATTGTTAAGGTATAAGGTCACCTCACAGGGTTTCTCTGCCTATTTTTGCCCCCAACATACAAAAAGACTTATAAGCTACCTTATAATAAGTTCAGTTTCTAATAATGAATGATTATAAATTGTGTTTTTACTCTACCATAAGGCCAAAAAGACACTGGTATATGTTCTTTTACTTCTTGTAAGAAAGTTTGAGCTAAATGATTATTTACTTTAAACATTTTATCTCAGAATGATACCTATTCTTCCTCTATCTTGTTTTGTTTCTATTTGACTATAATTGTAACAATTGCGTTTAAATATATTTTATGGTAATCTTTGGCAAAATCTTTTTGCAAGTAAGTGGAAAATATCAATTTTTGATATATAACATATACTGTGGGACAGTAGTGAGCTGCTTACCAGCAGCTCTCTTAAAATGGAGTTCATAGTTTGAGTAAATGAGAAACTCAGTACAAACCCAAACTAGGATCTGTAAAAATTGCTGCTAATCTTAGGCTCCTGTAATAGAAAACGGTGTTGTAAAAGAGACAAAAACAATCCCACTGTATTTTGTACCATTCAATAGAAGTATAAACTAATCCCTATGTATGCTTTGAAACTTTTTTGTAGCCACATTAAGAAAGTAACAGAGTGGCACCTGGGTGGCTCAGTCAGTTAAGTGTCCAACTTCAGCTCGGGTCATGAGCTCATGGTTGGTGAGTTCGAGCCCTGCTTAAACTCTATGCTGACAGCTCAGACCCTGGAGCCTGCTCTGTATTCTGTGTCTCCCTCTCTCTCTTCCCGTCCCCCACTCATACTGTATCTCTCTCTGTGTCAAAAATAAACATTAAAAAAGGTAAAAGAAACAGATGAAATTAATTTTATTAATATATTTTATTTAACCCAATTTATCTAAAGGTGTTATAATTTCAACATGTAATATACAAATTGTTAACATGGTATTTTATCTTTTTCTGACTAATTTAAATCCAGTGTATATTTTACACTTCCACACATCTCAATTCAGATTACTCAAACACTCAACAGCCATGTCTGGCTAGGAGCTACTATATTTGGCCGGTATATTAGACTCTATCTGTAAGTGAATATCAACTTAAGATGCAAGTACATTTAAGAGGGTATTAGAGGAACCCAAATTCCGATGACTGTTATGTGGAATAAGTATGAACTTTAAATAATATAAACAGAGGATAGATGCCTTTATTTCCCTGAACTCTACTTCAGTGATTCCATAACGTAGCTTTTTAAATATTTCTATTCAAGTAAACATGATTTTGTACTTTATCTCCTGCTGTGGCAACTTTAAAATGCTGCAAGTAAAAAGCTGCTAAAAATTACAAATTGCCACCTAAGTTTCCCTGCCTGCATCATGATAATTAGACCTATTTTTGAAGGACCACAAATTATTGCCAAACAATTAGATACATCTTTAGGAAAACTCATATCTTTCCTTTCCAAATACATTTCTGGAAGAAAAGAAAAATAGTGTTTTTCCATTGTCTAAGAATCTTCACTTTGTTTTTCAAAAGTCAAAAATAATTACTTATTTACCATAGTACTCTAGGTATTTATTGTGGATATAAGATGAATAAGATAATATTCTTGCCTTAGAGAACTCTTGATCAAGTCAGACACTTGAGGTATCTTTATATAATGTCACTTTTCAAGAATATACATTCAATTACTTCAGTGAAATCTTCTAAGAGCAAGGACTTTTTAAGTACGTTATTGAGGTATGATGGATGTAGAGTAAGCTGTCTATATTTAATGTATACGACTTGGTGAGTTTGGAGATAAGTATAAATCCATGAAACCATCACTACAGCTATTCCATTTACATATCCCTCACCTCCAAAAGTTTTCTACTGACCTCTTTAGTTTTTTGTGATAGGAACACTTAACATAAAATCTACCCTTTTTAAATACGTAATACAACACTACTAACTATAGGCACTATGCTGTATGGTAGATCTCTAGGACATATCATCTTGTGTAACTGAAACTTTATACCCTTTGATTCAAATTTCCCTATTTCCCCTTCCCTCAGGCCCTGGAAATCAGCATTCTACTCTGTTGCTAGGAGTTTGACTTTTTTTAGATTTCTCATATAAGTAATACCATGTAGTATTTGTCCTTCTGTGTCTGGCTTATTTCACGTAGTATAATATTCTCCAGGTTCATTGATGTTGTCACAAATGGCAAGATTTCCTTCTTTTTTAAGGCTGAATAATATTCTAATATGAACGTGATATATATTGCATTTTCTTTAGCTATTTAGCCATAAAGCATATTTAGGTTGCTTTCATATCTTAACTATTGGGAATAATGTTCAATGAACACCGAAGTTCATATATCTCTTTGATAACACAGTTTCAGTTCCTTTGGATATATACCCAAAGTGGTATTCCTAAAACACAATAGGGTTCTAATTTTAATTTTTTGAGGAAATGTCAACTGTTTTCCACAGTGGCTGCACCAGTTTACATTTCCGCCATTAGTGCACAAATTTTATATTTCACATTCTCACCAACACTTGTTATATCTATCTATCTATCTATCTATCTATCTATCTATCTATCTATCTATCATGATAGCCATCCTAGCAGGTGTGAGGTGATATCTCATATATATGTATATACACATTAGGGAAAATGTCTATTCAAGTTCTTTGTCCATTTTTAAAATCAGATTGTTTTATTTACTTATGGTTTTCTGTTGATTCATAGGAGTTCCTTATATATTTTTGATATTAGCCCTTTATCAGGTATATGGTTTACAATCCATCAGGGTGCCTTTTCATTTTGTTGGTGGTTTCCTTGGATATGCAGAAAGCTTTTTAGTTTAATGTAATCTTACTTGTCTATTTTTGCTTTTGTTGCCTGTGCTTTTGGTGTCATATCCAAGAAATCACTGCCAAGTTCAAAGTCAAGAAGATTTTCCCCTATATTTTCTTCTAGGATTTTTAAGATTTTTAAATTTTATTTTCAAGCCCTTTTGAATTGATTTTTACATATGGTGTAAGATAAAATAATCTAATGTCATTCTTTCACATGTAGCCATCCAGCTTTCCCAGTAACATTTATCAAAGAGACTATCCTTTCCACATTGTGTGGAACATTCACTTTTAAATTATCTCTAAAATTAAATAAATTGGTGAGAAGTTATACAGAGAGGGAGAATTAAATGGAGGAAGAGAGCTTAGTGCGCATAAACTAGGAAGGCTCAGTAACGGTGACTCAAAACTACTGCCGTACCACTATGTCATTGTCTCTCTTGGTATAACCTTGTTTCATCTTGTCCTCCCAATGAATCTAAACCAGAACTTGAAAAGGAGTGTCATAAAAGAAAAAGCAGATGAAACTAATTTTTTAAAAAATATAGTTATCTTCCTTCAATTCTTGGTAAGCTTTCCAAGGTAGTGACCAGACTATATTTGGATATGAACTAGTACTTAGCACAGTGCTTGTCACAGAGCAGGTATTCAATATATTTCACAAGTGAATCTTAGTTTTCTTAATAAAGTAATAGATTATTTTTTAATTTCTCACCTCTTATGTATGTCCACTGAGACCTGAGCTCTGTAATGCTAGAGTAAAAACTATTAGGCTGAATTATGCTCTTTCCTTCTCTGCTTAAGATGACAAGGGGAACATATCAATGTTCAGAAATGATGTGTCAACTGGCTTTATGCTCTATCAATATCCATGTCAACCAACAGAGCAAATAATTCTCATCATGAAGGACTTACTTTCAAGTGGCACAAAAAATGATAAGAAAAATAGTTTATACAAACATTGCATAATAGAAGCAATAAGATATATAGGGCTGGCAGAGTTAGAGGTAATTGAATTCAGGTTTCTTAGGTGAATGTTGAATACAACAATGACAAAGCATATCCACAAATTTTATAACATGTAACATTCAGGGTATTATTTTAATCTCCTATGACAAACATTTTAGATTAATTGCTTTGATCCTTTTTAGACAGAACAAGTTAAAGCAATATATAAGGCTTATTCCTTGTATCATTTAAAAATCAATTTTAATAAAAGTTATCTTAAATATTGTTGCCTTTAGCTATAGCAAATCCTTCTCACTTGTATGAGGTTTTAGATTTTCAATGCACTTTCATGTACAGTCATCTCATTTGATTTTTTCAACAATTCCAAGAGTTGATATTACCATGCTGTAAGTAAAGACATCGAATCCAATTGATTTTTCTGACTGTAGGTCAAAGAAAAGAAATCCTGAGAGCCTGCCATAAACATTCCAGTCTTTGTTTCTCGTATAAATATACCTTTACCACTTTCTTTGTGTTTATCAACATCCCCCTCTAACCAGCATCCTAGATATATAAAGAGTTTGCTGTGGCTACACAAAGGACCTAGGAACTTTTTCTCATCAACCTCTGAATCAATTGTCAAGACTGATAAACAGAGGGCACTGTTTTCTTTAATTTCTTATTAATATTTTATATTTCTTCTCCTGACACTAACCCTGGTTGCAAAGTCTCTATTTTGAACATCCCTTCCACACCACACACCACACACACACACTGCCAAGACCCCAAAATTATAGTTTTTGACTCTGCACATGCATGATCCATATTAATTCTACTTACTGCAACAGGATTAATTCAAGATATACAATGAATAGAAAGAAATAATCATAACTGATTTACCAATAAGACTGCTTAGTGAAATCAAATTTTAGAAATAAGAAGTTCCCTTCTATATCTGTAAGTTATTTCTTGCATGCATTTCCTCCTCCTATCCAACATGATTTACACCCTTCTAGTGTGTTTCTTGATATCCAGATTCACAGAACCACTCTCAGAGCTCCCAGAACCACTCAGCCATTCTTTGCTTTCTCCCCCAATTGACTACATTTTAAATACCTTTCATCAAAGTTCAAAAATTTACTTTTAGGACAGAAAGTCAGCCAGCGTAATCCAACAGATGATTTTACTGCTTCATGGAAAAGATATGACCTCAATCTCAATGTATCCCTCTTCAACCTAATTCTTTATCATCACCTGCCCTTTTTCTCCTATCTCTTTAAAAAGAATTTAATCTATTCTTTTACCAGACTGTTCTAATCACCTGTGCATTTGAGCTTACCCATTCTTGAGAATTTGTTATCCTAGTTATATCTCCTCCCATTGGCCTCTTCATCTCACTTTCCATTAGATATTTCTTATCTCCCTAAAACATAGTCAAATCCATTCTATACACACAATAAAAATACTACCTTCAGCAACTTTTCCAACTCTGTTATCTTAAAAAGAGATACTTATTTAAAAATATCCACTGCTAATTTCTAGCAACTCTTCAACAATTCATAATCTAACAGCTTGCCTCTTGCCATAACTTCTCTAACTTGCTCCTGCACTGAGTTCTTCCTGTGTCAGTTATCTATTTACATATAAGAAGCTACCCCAAAACCTAGTAACCTAAAATAACCAGTAAGTGTTGATCACAAGTTTACTTGTCAGTGGTTCTGCTGATCTGGGCCTGGTTGAGTTGATTTGTACAGGACTTGCTTCAATCTATATGATCAGCTGATTTGAAACTGGCTGGTTGAGAATAACTGGCTAGCTGTTGGCTGGATTAAGAGGAACTCACATGGTAACAGTAGGATTTCAAGAAAGTGTAGAAGCATTCATTGAGGTCTGTACACGAAACCAGTATATTGTCATTCCTGTTGCATTCCATTAGCCAAAACAAGTAACAACAAGGAGCAGAAGAATAGACTTCATGTGTTTACAGATGGAATTGCCAAGTTATGTTACAAAGATGGTTGCTACAGAAATTAATAGAGAATTGGACCATTTTTTATTTGGACTCTGTCACAGCTTGCTTAACCTCCTCCTCTTATCAAGTCAGTCTTCCCTGGGATTTAGGAATTAACAATTGCCTGTATCTCCCCTTACATTTCTAGCCTACTCTTTTCAATCTCCTTAGTTGGCCTTTGTCAATCCCTTGAATATATGCATTTCTTGAAGTTCATTCTTTGGTCTTTTTATCCTATAACTGTACAAGTTTCTCTCATGACTATGTCATCTAAATCTACTGCCTTGTCACACTCTCTGTTTTCCGAGAAAACAAATTCAGAAACATTCTTCTCCAACAGTTTTTGTTTTGTTTTTATTGTGTTTGAGCCTTATTGCGTCTTAAGTCAACCATGATTCTAATTTCTTTCCTGCATTCCTACCTCCAGCTTCACCTGTCCTCTGATTACCTGCTGCTTGTATAATCTTTTTTAAAACTATATCTGGGGGTAGGCACCTGGGTCTCTGCTATCAGCACAGAGCCTGCTTCAGATCCTCTGTCTCCCTTTCTTTCTGCCTCTCTTCCACTCATGTGCTCTTTCTCTCTCTCTCTCTCTCAAAAATAAATTAATATTTTAAGAAAATCTATATCTGGGGACACATGGGTGGCTCAGTTGGTTAAACATCTGACTCGATCTCAGCTCAGGTCTTGATCTCAGGATCATGAGTTCAAGCCCTGCATTGGGCTCCATGCTGGGCATGGAAACTACTTAAATACAAAAATAACAACAGAAACATAACACCAACAGCAAAAAAAGAAACAAAAACAAAACTCTATATCAAATCATGACATGAGATACTTTATAATTCTAAATCAATCATCTGCCCAAAGAATGTAGATTTTTCTCCATTGAAGGATTCAATTTTGTTCGAAATTTAGGGCCTTCCACTATTTGACTTCAGTCTCTTCAAATGTACAGTAATCCTGTATACCTTTCACTTCAGTCATATTGCAGTTTCTATTCCTGGAGCATCCCCTATACATCCCTATTCATACCCCTTTCTCATCTTTTCTAAGTCTTAAATAATTATCCTATAAGACCCATCTACTTGATCCTCTACATGCCTTTTAAGAATCAGCTCAAATAACATATCATATGAAACTTCTTCCTACTTTATAATCTTATTTTATTTTACATTATATATCTGCATCTCTTTATTGGATGTTAATCATCTCAAGGGGAGAAATAACCTCATAGATTGTGTTACTAATGATCAAAGATTCTATGCTTAAGAGCTATTAAAATAACAAATATCTGTTGAATCGTATTAAATCACTTAAGATAAAATTAAATGAAACCCTATTAAGAGGTAATATATACTTAGGATCTTTCTAATTGTCAATGCCTAACTTGCATATGTACATTTTTAGTTATTTAAATCAAGAAAATATCAAACTAAGTTAACTGAAGATCAAATTTTCCATTGGTCAATGGAATCTTCAAAATGTAATAAATATAATAAAACTAAAGCATACATTCAATATCAATATTAGCAGTCACTGTATATTGAATCAACATGTATCCCCACAGTGGGTAACTTTAAAATAATTTAATAAAAAACCAATTATGAAAGTTTGGATATGGTTTAGGAAAACTAGAGGAGACAGAAGTACCCTGAAATTAGTAAGACCTGCCATGGAGAACTTTGGTCAGAAATGGTGAGGGCCTAGAACTTTATCAGAACCTGCAGACGGGCTTTTATATATAAAAAGGCAGGTGTATAAAGTCTGTGACCTTTGGTAGAAGGATGTAAGTAGCCTATAGGAAACTCACTCCTTGCTCCTTCTGATCTCAATGCTTGCATTTCCTCATAGCCAAAATCCAACAAGTCAACTTCACTCTGGAACCCAAGGACCAAGGGAGCCTAGTAATGTGATAAACAGTAAGATAGAAAAGGATAAAACATGGATCTCTAAGACAAATATTTGATATCGATTATGTTTGGACATTTTATTTTTATTTATTTATTTATTTTTGGAGTAGGCAGTGTATAGAGGGAGAGAGAATCCCAAGCTGGCTCTGTGCTTATAGCAATGTGGGGCTCAATCTTATGAACTGTGAGATCATGGCTTGAACTTAAAGCAAGAACTGGACGCTTAACCTACTGAGCCACCCAGTGGCCCTGGACATTTTATTATTTGACTTTCTTCTTATGCTGCTGATCTCAGTTTCAGAAGACTAACTCACAGAATGTATTTCATAGAAATATACTGGTTTAGTAAAAATGTGAAAGATTCTTCTTCTTAAAGGAAGTCCTCAGGTCCAATTATTTTGTATTTTTGAAGAAACTCAACATCTGCATCAGTAATATGGGGGAAAACATTGTGGAAGGAAGTAAATTTAGAAACCTTTTTTATTACAGATTTCTGCTTGAGTACATAATCAACTTCACAGTTAGATATTTTCATGTCTTAGAATTATTAGTAGTACTGATGTGCCTTATTAAAAGCACAGAAGTGTGTTTATTCTTTTCAGAAAATGTGAAGCATATAGATTTGGTAATGTAGCCTTTGGGATTTTCAGGTTAAGTTGATAGTTTTCTTATACTTGATAACAAACTTGCTCTTGAGCTCTCACTTGAAATCTATCAAGGGCCAAGCAAAGAGACATATGCCAAGGAATTCTGAGAAATTAATCCTCAACACTAAAAGTAGTTGGGAAGATAAAATAAGTCAAACATCTAAAATAATTTGAATGGCTATTTTTGTCCCCAAAACCAAGGAACATGAAGAAATTATCCTTCAGAAATAATAATTTTCTCAGGGTATGTGGGTGCTCAGTCAGTTAAGCACCTGATTCCTGATTTTGGCTCAGGTCATGATCCCAATGGTGGTGGGATTGAGCATGCTTCTGTGCTCTGTGCTGAGTGTGGAGTCTGCCTGGGATTCTCTCTCTACCCCTCTCTCCCACTCACGCTCTCTTTTAAAAAAAAAAAAAGTTGTCTTACTCTGGTTGTATTTTTTTTTTAATTTTTTTAATGTTTTATTTATTTTTGATACAGAGAGAGACAGAGCATGAGAGGGGGAGGGGCAGAGAGAGAAGGAGACACAGAACCGGAAGCAGGCTCCAGGCCCTGAGCTAGCTGTCAGCACAGAGCCTGATGCGGGGCTCGAACCCACGAGCGTGAGATCTGACCTGAGCCGAAGTCAGAGGCTCACCCGACTGAGCCACCCAGGCGCCCCACTTTGGTTGTATTTTAAAGCATAAAATCCAAGTTTAGATATAATACTTAATTGAAGTCTTATTAAAACCTAAGTATGAAACATATTTGGATAATTTCATTACTTAATTTTTTAAAAACTGAAGAGATTATGTAATAAAGGAATTAATCTCTAAAGTTAATAAATGACAAATCCAGCAACTGAGGTGACTGAGTGTAGTGTGGGATCTATAAAATATTTTTGAGCACATATAAAATGTACTTGTCATTTACTACACTAAGAAACTTTTAGAACATACACAAAAAGAATAATATTAAAGTAAAAGCAAATTGAAGATTGAGACTTTTTTCTTTACCTGCTCCCGGTATACCTGATTATTAGTCAATAGTACACATACCAATTTATCCTCGGAACTAAAATAATGCTCACCTTACAGAAAATGAAACCCAAAAGTCCTTGGGTACTACAGGCCCAAAGTATGAACGAAAAAGGAAAAACTGTGAAAGGCATTTTTGAGGCAAAAATTAAATTTGATACTATTTAGATATAAGGATCATAGGAGAAGATGTTCAGAATGCTTTTTCCCCCCACGTTAGCCATTAGGCAAATGCTGCTTGAGTTATGGAATATAAGAGATAAGATATCTAAATTTAGTTTTATATTAATTTGAAAATATTAAATGGGATATTCAGCTTTTCTCTAATAAAAGGAATCTGTTAAGTCAGGGAACTGGACTTGGGTGATTTTCTTGTTTAATACATAGAAGTCAAAGAGCATATCGATACTAGCTTTTTGTCCATTTGATGCTCGTTTGTGTATGGCTTCTTCTCAACATTGTGTTTGTGAGAAACCCGTACTTAAGTGTGTCACTGTAATGTTCATTCTTGTCCAGGATTCCATTTTGACTTCTATGTTTAAAATACCTTAGCTCAAACTGCTTTAAACAATAAGGAAATGTATTTTCTCACATAACTGAAAGCCCAGAAGGAGGAAAGGCTCCAGGCACAATAACTGAAGGTGCAGCAACGGTGTCAAGAAAGTTCTCTTCCATCTCTCTGTAGCGCCATTCTTAGGATCACATGATCACTGCCAAAGGAAAATAGGACCATATACTTTCTTTCTGCATCTATCAAGACAGAGGGACCACCCCTCTTCTGACCAAGGAATAGAAATCTTTCCTTTCAGTCTCCTTGGGCCTTGTTTGTAAAAAGATACATTTCCATCAAATAAGTAGCGAAAATTTTCAAAGGTCTACTCTGCCCTTCCAAAATAATCTACCCATGTAACCCCAGGAGTCCCATACGTAAAATTTACAAAAGAGTAAATGAACATGTAACCCCACTGTTATTTAAGTTGTTTTGTAACACAAAGCGTGAACAACAAAATCTTTCTATGGAGTAAGTAGAACCGTGCCGTGGTATAGACTACAAAATTAGGAAGGTACTGGACAATCATATCATGCTTAAATAGAGAAAGCCAGAGGCATTCCTAGTAAAACCAAATAACTTATTTGAGTAAGTCCTGGGATATAACTTACAGTGCAGTAATGATAGGTAACAATACTATTTAATATATTTGAAAATGTCTAAGAGAGTAGATCTTAAAAGTTCTCATCAGGAGGAAAAAAATTGTAACTATCTGTCATTGTAAATCCTAACCAAACTTACTATCATTTTGCCCTATGTACATACATCAAATAATTACAATTGTCCTAAAACTAATATTATGCCAATTACATATCAAAAAATTTTTAATGAATTTTTCTTTTCCACCTTGGAACATTTATTCATAGTCTTTGTTAATTAGTTTCCTCATTCATGAACAGGAGAAAATAACATTACTAGAATTGGGGGCACCTGGGTGGCTCAGTTGGTTAAGCATCCAACTATTGGTTTCAGCTCAGGTCATGATCTTGCAGGTTCAAGACCTACATCGGGTTCTACACAGACAGTGTAGGGACTGCTTGGGATTCTCTCTCTCTCTCTCTCTCTCTCTCTCTCTCTCTCTCTCTCTCTCTCTCTCTTTCCTCTGCCCCTCCCCTGCTTGTACTGTCTCAAAATAAAATAAAGCTTTAAAAAAAACTCTAATTGTGATGCACATATTCTAAGGTAAGGAGTGTGATGTGTACATAGTTTGTGCAAGTTGTTAAATTGTTGGCCAAGTCTGAAGGATGCTAGGCTGATGCTCTCCAAGGTCTCTTTCAACTCTACAAGTTGTAGAATCTAGTATATAAGAAATAATTTCTCCCTCAACTTTCAAACCTAGATTGACATACAAAATAATGTTTATCAAGTACAGGTTCTTAAAACTGTATTTTTATGACATATACACTATTTAGGGATGGTTCACTATATTTTTTATGAAATATACACTGGAATGGTTCACTCAATAAGGATTTCCTATACAAAATTTAATAGCTACATTTCCTTGTTTATTTCAAACACTATCTTATGTTTTGCACTCATCATGATGGTATAGAGAGGAATGAAAAGGTTGGATTTTTTCAATCAGTTAAAGAGTCCCAATCATATTTCTATTTTAAATTATATAGTTTAAAAAATGCTATACCAGGACATGTAAGTTCTTTAAAAATTTTTTTAAGTAGATGTCAACCTCTATTTAGCTGGTTGTCTACCAAGATTTGTTCTCTGAGTCTTCTATCACAATGAGATTAGAGCTGGGAAAAAGAATGTACAATGTGAATGATTTCTCAGCCCCCTTTGAAGTTAAAGGGGTCATATGACAGTGTTCTACCAGTAGAATGTGTCCAGGGGGATTTATGTTATTTTTAGATCTGGGCATAGCTTTTCCAAGTTCTCTCTTTCACATATGCTGAAATGTGTATCTGCAAGTAACCTATTTCTACATTGCAAATGAACCAATGACCTAGGGTAAGGTAAAAGAACACACGAGAACAGGCTCTGAATGACCATGTGGAGCAACGCTTCCTGACATACTGAATCAGAAATAGTACATAACAGAGAAAAAGAAATATTCCGTTGTTTTTAATAGTCAATGGATTGTTGACTTTCTTGGTCCTTAGCAAGAGTTTTCACCATAACTAAAGGCAGATCCATTAACTGTAAAAGACAATAGAGTTTATATGTTTAAAATTATAAAATTAAAAATAAAGTGAGGAGACCTGGAAAATGAAAGGCCAGAAAAACTTTTATAAGTCCCAGTATGAAGCAGGAGATAGATTACTGTTAAATTCTTCCTTCAAAGAGCTCAGTTTTTAGAGTAGAATACTAATCATTCAAACAAGAAGTTAGTACCAACAAACTTGTCTTCTCAAATTTTCTCTAAAGAATGACAGATGTCTGAGAGTTTGGATACACAAAAGGACTTTCTTACTAATAAGTTATCATGAAATAAGCAAAAACTATATGGACAAGTAGATTATGAACATGAATTTTATAATAAGCAAATCTGCTATACACTGTACACAATGTAGTTTAATTCTGATCATTGAGAGCTTATATCCTTAGTTTAAGCTAAGATTTTGAAATTTGAGCATGATTAATTCTTATAAAGTCAGACATATTTCTTACATAAGTATCTTCCTTGGTCCATTATTTCTAGTGCATAAAGATATAAATATACTGTCTATATCAGATAGATATATATCAAAAAAGCAAGTTTGTAGTAGAAAAATCAGAATTTGTAATTGACTAATTGCTAAACAGAAAGATTAATAAATTGCATCATTCATTCATGAACATTTTGTGACAAATTATCAATGAAAATTTGTTCCCTTTAAAAAAGTAGTGTTAAAAAATGTCAATCTTGGGGTGCTTGGGTGGCTCAGTTGGTTAAGTATCCAACTCTTGATTATGGCTCAGGTTGTGATCTCACAGTTTGAGGGACTGAGCCAAGCATCTAGCTCTGTGCTGACAGCATAGATCCTGCTTGGGATCCTCTCTCTCCCTCTTTCTGTCCCTCTCCTACTCCTCTCCTCATATGCTCTAAACAAACAAACAAACTTAAAAATTTATTTTAAAAAATGCCTATGGGTGTCTGGGTGGCTCAGTTGGTTAAACATCTGGCTTCGGCTCAGGTCATGATCTAGTGGTTCGTGGGTTCGAGCTCCGTGTGGTGCTCTGTGCTGACCGCTAGCTCAGAGCCTGGAGCTTGCTTCAGATTCTGTGTCTCCCTCTCTCTCTGACCCTACCCTGCTCACACTCTCTCTGTCTCTCAAAAAAAAAAAAAAAAATTTTTTTAATGCCAATCTTTCTTACTATATTTGTTTGCTAATGTGACATACATTTGTTGCTTATTTCTGTAAGTTATAAGCCCTCTTCATTGCACAACAAATTATGAAAACAAGTGTCAAGGTATGATAATCTGAAGTTTTAGTTTATTTTTAGATGGAAATAGATCCTAGATCAAACATTTTTAAAAATCAACTTTACCCATTTCTTTAATAGGCACATATTTTGATATGACAAAATATCTTGTATATTGTTACAGGATGCTTTATTAGTTATCAGCAGAAAATTTCAACTAAGTTGAAATATATATTAACCATAACCCATCTTATAGGGCATTTTGGTTTCAAAATTTTTTTAGGAATTATGCATAAAAGTTGTCCTCACTTTTGTATACATGTGCCTTATCATTTTACAAGGGTGTTTTTCACCACACTTACAATGTACATTATTTTAAGACAAAATGTGCTTAAAAACTATGTAAGCTAAACATTTTGCTTGGTTGTTGAATATTCCTAATTTTGGTACCAGTGGCAAATATTCTCGAACATTTTGATGCATTATTCCCCTAGTATATGGGGCTTTATCTCCCCTATTTATTTACAAGGAGTGGAAAATGTCAACTCATTGAAAAGAATATATTTCTCTGCTAATAAAAAATCATATAGGAGCAAAGTACAAAAGGCAAAGGGTCCATAAAATATCCATTTACGACTTTTACATTTTAGATTGTGGTTCTCACTGATAGACCACTTATTTTGAAGCAGGCATTTTACATATAACATCTCAATAAAATTTATATTTTGAGGTAGATATATGTTCGTTTTAATGATGAAGAAAACTAAGGTTCAGAGAGATTAACTAATCTAAACCCAAAGTTAGTTAAGTA
The DNA here is from genome assembly GCF_006229205.1 of Suricata suricatta. Lineage (NCBI taxonomy): Eukaryota > Metazoa > Chordata > Mammalia > Carnivora > Herpestidae > Suricata > Suricata suricatta. The sequence goes on along the minus strand of NC_043712.1, from coordinate 43,675,185 downwards.
GCAGTAGGGCTGATAGGGTTTTTTCCTCATCTTCAATACCTACTGCCTCCTAAAACTATTTTATGTCTTCACTATTAGAAAATGAAGTAAGGGTGAAAGAAACAATTTTCATATACCTACCTATTCTCAGCAAGATTCTTCTCCTACTTTTCAGTTCTAGGGGAAGATTTTAACATTCACAACTAAATCAACTACCTTTAAGCAAAATGCACAAAGTGTCTTCAAAACCCAGGAATAGAAAAAAAAAAACAACTTTCCTTGGTACCTTTTTTGGTAAAATATGTAATATATTGGAAACCGTTGGAATATGTCACAAATAAAACAAAAACTCTAATTTATGATTTATTCTCTAAAAAAAGCTTCTCATTTCTTTTTCAACTGATGTTTTCCATCACTTAAACACTGTATTTATACCCATGATTTTATGTGGTACAATGATACCCTCTTCACTACTTAGTTGGCAAAATGCAAAAAAGTGAATTTAGAACTTTCATTGTTAAAATTAACTTTTTTTTTTTTTTTTTGCAATGAAACCACAATTGAGACTTAAATCACTTGGGGGCTTCTGATGTACAAATAACTTATATTTCTTAAAATTATTAAATAAAAAAGGAAAAGTTGCTGTGTACCAACTATGCTCTAATGCCTAAGATGTAATAAAAATATCTAGATAATCTAATCTTTTTAAAACGATCACTTACATAAAGCAAAAAGAACAGCTTACAACTAGTAACTAGTCAGATATTAAAACATGTAAAATGTATACATGTCAAATATATATCTTAAACGTGTAAAAATGTAACACACTTCAAATAATAGTCGTGGGATGTTTCTAGATTATTTTAATGCACCAGATTTATTTACCAATTTAAAGGATCACTTATAGGCAGATACTTTAAAAACGCCCTGGGGGCAAACAAATCAGTATATATTAGACGTTTAAGGACTAGAGCAGGGGCAGGCATAAGAGTTCCTAAGTAATAATACCTTTTCAATAAAAAGGTGGTACTTTATAGGATATCCAAGTAACACCAACTTATAAAAAGCAAATGTTGGCTACAGAAGAGATAATGGGTGGCGGTTTCAGGGGACTTAACAACAGATTGAACCAACTCAAAATGCATTATTCATTCCTCAAACAACCAAAACAGGAAAAAAAAAAAAAAGAGGATGAAGCAGCAGCAGCAGCAGAAAAACCCTTAACAGAAGATGTTCACACACCCCTTGAAAGGTTCAGGCATTAGGAGGTGTTGACGGGCACCCATTTCTTGCTATTGTAAAGCCCGCCCCTCCGCTTCTAGGCCTCAACCCATGGAAACCAGGAGCAGGTGCTCTGCAGGGGTGGGGTGGCTCCAGAGGTCCGCGCACCGTCTCCACCCCAGCGGACCGACGCCAAGTCCCCCTGGGCTGTGCCGGCGCCAGGCGTTGCGCGCAGCAGTAGTCTGGCGGAGCAGCGCCCACGGCGTGGCGAGGCGGGGGAGCCGCGGGCGGAGGCGGGGCCGCGCGAAGCCCCGCCTCTCGCTGGCCGCGGCCTCCGGCTACAGCCAGGGCTCGGGGGACTCTGGGGGCTCCTGGTCCGGGGCTCGCGGGCCCGACTCTGGTGCTCGCAAAAGCGGCTCCTCCTTGTCGCCACGCGGCCGCGGCCCCCGCTGCTCGAGGTGCAGCTGCAGCAGGGCCCGGCGGTACATGGCCTCCAGCTTCTCCAGCCGGGCTCTCAGGGCCCTGGGGCTGCCAGGCTCGTCCTCGAGACCGCCGCCGCCTCTCGCCCTCCGGTTCGTGCCGGCCTCCTCCGGGCCTGGGGTGGCTCCGGCCGCCTCCGCGCCCGCCCCGTCGCCGCCCTCGCCGGGAAGCCGCAAGGCCTGACGGAAGAGGCTGCGGTTCTCGCGCTTCAGCCGCCTGTTTTCCAGCCGCAGCCGGGCGTTCTCCTCGCGCAGCCGCGCGTTCTGCCGGTCCCGCTCGTCCCGCGCGCGGATGGCCTCCAGGTGGCTCGCCGCCAGGTCTGCGAACCGCTCCTCCAGCTGCTGTCGGGCGCCGCCCGCACGGCCTCGCCAGCCCACGCCGCC
>NC_043712.1:43606508-43673022 GCF_006229205.1 Suricata suricatta | reverse complement strand
CCACGCATGCGCCACATCGGTTCGGTCCCAAGCGCGCAGCCAGCGCCGTGGGCCGAGGGGCCAGCGCCGCGGCGCGGGCGAGTTCGGGGCCCAGCAGGGCGGCCGGGGCCACAGCAGACGGAAAGAGGAGGTGGCGGGCGGCGGCTGCTGGCTTGGGGCCAGAGGGGGCCGGGAATTTGCCCGGCCTGAGGCGTGTCTTGTCTCCTGTGGTGGAGCTGCCCCCTGGGCCTGCGATCCGCGGCCAGCTCACCCACAGTGCCCCCGGGGAGCGCTTTGCTGCTCAGCCGGCTGGCAGAGCTGGGGAGAGAGCGCGTCTCCCCGGCTGGGTTGTGCCCGGCGCTTCCGTGTAGGCCTGGGCACTGCGGGAACCAGCAGGCCTCGCCCTACAATCCAGCGCAACCACCAGTCGTTACCGTCCTTACACGACCGTCTCGAGGCAAATAATAATAATGAAATGGTGAGGTCTGAAACAGACATGGGCACGTGGAAAAGATGTAACTACTTCATTTAGAACACAGCGTTTTAACCCATCTCTAAGCTCAAAAAGCATTCAGGGATTGAACACCTGTTCTGAGGACTTCAAGTGGGAACAGGCATCTCTCAAAATAATATAGGCAATTTCCAGTTTGTGAACAGCCAGTACTCCACTCTGCAAATTGTTTGCAACTCTAAAGAAACTAGGTTATAATTAGTTGTTTTGCTCAGGCCACAAAACCTAGCAAACTCAAAATGTTCAAGAAACTGAATGATACTAAGTTTCAAAGTATCTGGTGACAGGTGGATACAACTGGATCATTGCAAAGTAAATTCAGGAAAAGATGCTGATACCAGAATCTCATGGCAGAGAGAGGTGGTAGCAAGAATAGTTTTAACAAAATCCCAGATAAGTCTTAGATTCACCGAAGTCTTCAAACCATTTTAACAGGTAGATGAACAAAAAGAGCATGTGTGTATGACACATTCAGAGAGTTGGGGTTTCCACTGAACCGCACAAATAAAAATAAATAAATATTTTAGGGGGAAATCAAGGGAGTTAATCAAGTTTTTGTAATTGACCATTGTTATAAACCACATCTGGCTTCCTAAAGAACACTGTATTTAGAAGGCCTCCATGACCTCCTCCCTACAGCTAACTCAACTCCAAAGTACTTTCTTTAGCTTTGTAAAATTAATGAAGTAAATAAAAAATATTATGAAATGCAAATAAAATTGATTAAGCATAAGATCTAGTAAAATTGTCAACATGTTCAATATATTTAAATGGTGACTAATCTGATTATACATGTATCCTCCCAACAGAGTCCATTAATACTAGCCCTCTAAGTCAGGCATACGGTGTATGTAACTCTATCTTATTAAGAGAAAGAAGGAAAAGCAGAAAGAACGTAACAGGACAAATAAGGAAAAAATATATAGAGAGGATGATCCAATTAAAAGCTATCAATAACAGTCTGGGAGGTTATCAGTGCAAAGCGATGAACAGTCACCTGACAGTTAATGGAGATTACACTAATGTTTCAAATAGGAGTGGAAACAATGGATATGATTCCTAAGTTGAAAGAGGATTTGAAAACAATTACTAACATGATCACTACCAAAATTATTGACTTTTATTTACATGTATTTAAATATACTCAAAATAATGTCAACAATTGTATACCTTAAGATGAACATTACATTATATCTAAATATAGCAGCACAAACTTAGTAAAAATGCTTCTACCCATTATTTTTGTTAGTAGTCTGCATATGAAAATATTTTTGCAAAAATAATATAAGGCATATATAAAAATAAAATGGAAAATATCTTAGAGAAAAAAGTATGGAACTGATAAAATTTAGAAGAAATTCAGGGCATTAGTAATCCTTAAGAGAATATTGAAAAATATGTAAGCTCTTAATTAGAAAAAAGAAAACATGTGCTTTAAGAATGGGCATTTCTAACCGGGAAAATTACTTGCTAACTAAAAAGGAAAAAGTGTCAAAGGACATAGATTGTTCTTTCCTGACTTCATATTCACTGTCCTTTAAGCTACTCTGACTCAAGAAAAAGAGGTAAGATTTTTCCTTAATAAATGTGATAATTTTAAAAATTAAAAAATAATGGGGTCCATCGGTGGCTCAGTCAGTTAAGCATCTGACCTCCGCTCAGTTCATGATATGGCTCATGAGTTTGAGCCCCGTGTTGGGCCCTGGGCTGGGCCTGGAGCCTGCTTCAGATTCTGTGTCTCCCTCTCTCTTCCCCTCTCCTGCTCACACTCTGTCTCTCTCTCAAAAATAAATAAACATTTTTAAAAAGTTAATTAAAAAATAAAAATAAACTATACCCATCATGGGCAGGGCTGGAAGCCCCCCCCCCCCCATACGGATCCTGGCCAGAATTAAAAACAATAACTACCTCTCATTCAGGAAAAAAAAATTAACAAAATAGAAACTCCAATGGACCATTTGCATGTTGTGTTTATAAACTAAAGCTGAAGACTATTCCTTTAAAGATACGAAATTTAGAGTAAAAAAGCAGAAAAATGCAAATAAGTCAGAGTTTTTGATTTTGCTATTTTCCTGAACCTACTATTTTTCTTTTTACTTCTTTTTCTTATTAAGAGGATTTTGTATTTAGCTGTTTTTGTTTCCTCCTCTACGCTTTCACTGCCTACTCTGTAATGACTGAACAACTTAAATTTAATTTTAAAAAATATTGTTCCTTCTGTCTTAGGTAAGGAAAAAGATCAACAGATGAGGTTACAATCACCTTGTTTAACACAAGACTTTAAACCAATATTTTTGTAAATACTGTGGTTGAGAAAAGCTAGGTCAGCAAGTCGGAGTGGCACTGCTTTCTGCTTTACAAGTCACTCGTCTATTTTAGTATTACTCAAAAGCAGCTCTGATTGACAGCTGTTAAGTTTACTGCCCCCTTTCTCCCATCCTCCAAAAAATTTGTTCCTTCCATTCAGGGTAGCTGTTCTACATTTCTAGGTGCTTGCTTGAGAAAGAGGCGCTGTGATGTATACAGTTTATTTCTTGTGTCCCTAGTTGATTTCTAAGATCTTTCAGCGTCAGACTGTACTCATTTGACACTCATTTCTCAATTACAAATTACATTTCTTATGAAACGAGTCATATGTTAAGGTGGTTTACGGCACATTCCCATTGGGACAAGTAGTCTTATATCCAGTATCTCCCTGTTCCCACTCTTTTTAAAACATCTGATGATACCACTCCAGATGAATTTTGGTTAACAGCCTCATCAAGTTCAATTATATAACAATGTTGAACTTCTTAGTCTGGTAGTTATGGCTAATATGGATGCACTGGGTGTTTCTATACTTACCTTCTATTACCCCTCTGCTGCTCTATTCACTCTGCTACCAAGAGTCATTGAACTCTTTTGCCCTGGAGTTTGGTTGGAATGTACCTTCTGTGGACTGAATTGTGTTCTCCCGAAATTCATACGGTGAAGCACTAACTACTAATGTGACAGTGTTTGAAATGACCCTTTAGGAGGTAATTAGGTTTAACTTTATTTTTTAATGTTTATTTGTTCACACACACACACACACACACACACACACAAAGGGAGAGAGAGAGAGAGAGAGAGGAGAGAGAGAGAGAGGAGAGAGAGAGAGAGAGAGAGAGAGAGAGAGAGGGGAGAGAGAGAGAGAGAGAGAGAGAGAGAGAGAGAGAGAGAGAGAGAGAGAGAGGGAGGGAGAGAAAGAGAAATGTAGGAGCAGAGAGAGAGACACAGAACCTGAAGCAGGCTCCAGGCTCTGAGCTGTCAGCAAAGAGCCCAATGCAGTACTTGAACTCATGAACTGTGAGAACATGACATGAGCCAGAGTTGGACTTAACTGACTGAGCCACCCAGGTGCCCCCAGGAGGTAATTAGGTTTACAGGAGGTTATGAAGGTGAGGCTCTGCTGATGGGATAAGTGCCCATAAAAGAAAGGACATCAGAAAACTTATTTTCTCCCGCTCCCGCTCCCTCTCTCTCTCCCTGCCTCCCTCTCTCTCTGCTGTATGAGCACACAGCCTGATCTATCAAGCAGACTTTATACTCTATAATTTATACATTATATGGGTTAATATTCCTACCTTTTCACTTGTCTTAGATTCCCTGAATTCAAAGTATTTCCCCCTCTTTTACGTTTTGTTAAGGTTTATTCATTTTTCAGAGACAGTATGTGAGCAGGGGGGAGGAGCAGAGAGAGAGGGAGACACAGAATCCCAAGCAGGCTCCAGGCTCTGAGCTGTCAGCACAGAGCGGGACATGGGGGTTGGGACTCATGGACTGTGAGATCATGACCTGAGCTGAAGTTGGACACTTAACCAACTGAGCCACCCAGGTGCCCCTTCCCCTCTTTCAGACATTGATAAAGTAAGGCCTGTTCCAGCACTTTGATGCAGAAGTCCTTCCCTGTGTTAATATTTCTTGTGCCAGTGGATCTGCAAATAGGATGTAAGTTCCTAAACATCTGTATCTATCTATCTATCTATCTATCTATCTATCTATCTATCTATCTATCAAGACATACATAGAGCAAGAAGGAGGGAGAGTAAACAAGTGAGTGATACAAATATTTCTTGAACAGCTACTATGTTGAAAGCATAATACCTTATTTTCCTATGTAATCATAAAGGAAGATCTTACCAAGTAAAACTGCTAACCACTTAATAGTAATGTTAACCTGTATATCTAGCAGACTAAGCTAGCAGAAACTCACCAAGAAGGGTTTGTAGCATGCTGGAATTACTCAGACTGAAATAAATAGGTTGATACTGCCTCATTATAATATATAGTGGGTCTTTATATGTAAATTTTTAAGTATGTAATAAATGAGAGGTATGGCTTTTGGAGGAAGACATACACGCCTGGATTTGATCAATATCACAACCCTCCCACCCCAGATTATTGGCCTCAGACAGCCTCCTGACACCATAGTGTCCTTATGTGCACAATGGGAATAAAATAGTATCTAGCTCATGGAGTTCTTGTGAGGATCTCTGAACCCTAAATAGAGTGAGTCAGGAAGGAGTACTCATAACTGTTGATATTATTATTTTGTAGTTGCTTTATTTTATGAGCTAGCCATTTATAGAAGGAGTTCTTCTGAATAGCCAGTGCTATTTAAAAACCCTCATCTGAGTTATGTGCCTAAGGAGCCGCCCTAAATATAATATGCAGCCCCTTTGCAGATATGATTCTTCTCTCTTGATAGTTCTCATTAAGTGTTTGGGTTTTAAAAATCCATATTTTGTAAGCCCCAATGTGCTGAGGAGTTTGGTTAATAACATTTTGAGCTTGGCGTTTGCTAATATTCTCTCTAAAGCCCGAGTTGAATGTAGTTTATTTTCTAGGAGCAGATTTATTAGGGCAATGAAGTACATATATTGATGCTTGGTAGCATGAATATCCTTTTATTGGAATAATTACTACAGAGTTAGGAATTGGGGATATCGATTGCATTTATTTAGTCTTTTGATATGGACAAAAATATTAAAAGCCATCAAACACTAGCATTGCCCTTTGACAGCATCATTTAATTCTAGCTACAGGGAAAACTGTGACATAAACAAAAGCCACATGACTTATCTGTCTTAATTAGGATACTTTCCACAGTGGGGGAAATACCCTCCTTCCCTCAAATATTATAAAAGCACAAGCCAGATTAATAAAAGAGAACAAAAGCATTATAGATTAGCAGAAAGTGATGTAGCTGAGGGCAAAAGCTATCTACACAGGATACTTGGCCAAAGTAAAAGTCCAAAACAGGCTTTTTTAAGATGGAGAATGGCTGGGAAATGTCTTTGTTGATTCTAAAATAGAGCTGTTTTAGACTATTTGTTTGTAGCTTAGCACTATTCCGAACGAGTGTGGATCTATGCTGTCCACTAGCCACAGGTAGCTATTCAAGTTTACGTGAATTAAAATTTTAAAATGATTCCTCACTTATACTAGTGATATTTCAAATTCTCAATGGTCACAGGTAGCTTAGTGGCTAGCATGATGGATGAAGCAGATAAAGAATATTTCCACTGTAACAGAAATTCTACTGGAACAATTTGAATATCCCACTTCTTACTCTCATTACTGGTCTCAGCCTTCAGAAAGCTGTGCATAAATTGATGATGGAAAAGACAATGCAAGACACCACTCTGCATATTTCCTGCATTTTCTGGATACTTGATTTAATGCCAATGAAAGAAACTTTCTCATCAACCTTGTACACACAAGGCCATCTTACTCTTGAGCATATGTGACTTAAGATAGTGATTCTGTCTTAATCCAAGTTCTCCAATTATGTACACATCATTGCAGATGTGTAGTAACAGGAATTTGGGAGTAATTTCATGAGCTATTCAGAAGGGTGCAAAAGACAAATAATTTAATTTTTCTCCTACCACTGCCTACTCACACCCATTCTGTCAGCTTTTTCTTCCCTTCCATTGGCTAATATCTCAAGAAGACCCATTAATTTGCGATGATTTCCAAGCATTAATGAACAGTCCTCATTTTCAGATATTAAAAGTCCATTGCACTAGAACTTAAAACTTCAGAAGTTATCGGTGTTCATTCAGTTCACAGCTTCTCATCTCCCCACAGCAGTCTCACTACCCATGCGCTCATCCAAATTAACCAGTCTGCACTACGAAAGGAGCGTGAAATCCATGCTTACTTGCGTCCATGCTTTACCATCTCTCTGTAGTTGCTATCTCTAGCTCCTTCAGGGTAGGAATGGGGACAAAGTAATAGTGGGATTGGAAGAAAAGGAAGAAAACTTATGGATGGCTGGTGCTGCCATTTTCTGGCACTGGGTCTTCTCACAGCAGGTGCCTGCATGCAAGCCTTTTCTCTCACATGCAACCTTTATGGGCTCTTTGACCCTCCCATGTTGGTCCTCTGGCACAAATCATTCCCTTTTAGTCACTTCACCTCTAGTGACTCCCTATCCATTGCTCAGGTGGTAAACTCTGCACAGCCTCCTTCTGTGGGGTTGCCTTACATCCACAAGTACTCCTTCTGGAAAAGTCCTTTCAGAAGCTAATGCCAGTTACATTCCTTGCTTCCCATTGTAATCCAAACTCAGGCAGGGGCAGTGCATTCCCACTGCAGCCTTGCCATTTTTCTTTGTCATCAAAGTCATCCTCAGCTAACCTTCAACCTTCAGATATATCCAAGGACAGTGTCCCACAAACACCAAGAGCCTCAAGGCCACTTTCGTCACATCCCACCTTGTGGAAGCACAAGAATATGAGTTTCTGCGGTTCAGAATATATTCTGCTTCCAGCCAAATGTCAGTTTCCATTCTGTGGACTACTCACACTATTTATCTTTAGTTCTTTTGAGGTACTTAGAATATGTACGGAGAGGGGAACTCGGGACCTCACTGTTTGTTAGACTCTTCAAAGAAGGTTGTACTCCTTGGTCTCCTCTCTGATGATGCCGTCCTTTTATATACAGGACACTGAACCAGTTTCCCAGGCTCAGTCCCTTGATGAAATGTTCTGGATATGGTTCAGTGTCTTTTAGACAAAGAGGCACCTATTCTCCATGCCTTTAGTTTTGGCATTTAAGCCGAGATCAAGACTTGTTCTACACTATTTTGAACATAAAAACATATCTGTCCTACTGAAGTCTGAACATTCATTCAATCAAGTAGTATTTATTGAAATTCTACAATATTTAAAAATTCTTCAGTATTTAAAATACTTAAAATATGTTAAGTGTCTAGCACACTGTTGGAGCTTGAACATGTGTTGCCATTATAGTTAAAACTCTAAAATTACAAACTCAGATTATGCTGATTTTGGATTCTATGGATTCCTATAGAAGAATAAAGATTTCACTAAATATCTCACTCAATCCAAAGACCTTAATTTTGTCCTATGCAAGTGATTTCCAAATTTATATCTCAATCCAAAAATTTTACTAAGTTCCAGCTGCATATGTCAAATTCTCACCTGACATGTCTTGTGACTATGTCAGAGGTATTTCAAACATTTTCAATGTGAAACTCTTAATATACTGTCCTCTCTCCTAACCTGTTTTTCTTTCAGACTCCCCATCTTAGCGATTAGTACTACCACCCATCTGCTTGTTTAAGCCAGCTGTCTTCTTTGCTTCCTCTTCCTTCATCTTTCCCACCCCTGGTACCAGATCCATCTCAAGTTTTTCTATCTTCCTCTAAAATATATGTGGATTTTTCTCAGCATCTCCTCTGACATCAGATTAATTCAAATTACTGTCATCTGTCATCAGGCCTGTGCCTCAACTGCTTCACTGGTATCAATATTTATCCTCTCAAATCCATGCTGCACAGAGCCGCCTGTGTAATTCTTTGCAAACATAAATATGAACATGCTGCTCCCCTGCTTAAAACCCTCCACTGATTTCCCATAATACTTCGGATAAAATCCAAAATCCTCATCATGGTTGACAAAGTCCTCCATGATCTGTGGTCACTGCTTGCTTCCCAAAGTATCTCTTTTTGTGGTCTGCTTGTGTGTGTGTGTACTATACTCTAGCCATGCTGGGCTCTTTTAATTCTTGGACCTTGTCAGATTGTTTCTTGCTTTGGAGATTTTGAGTATTCATTTCCATTTAATTTGAATATATTCTTTCTCCACTTTGTGTGACTGGCCTTAAAAAAAAGAGCCTTTAGATTGCAACTTAAATATTCTTTCCATCAAAGTTTTCCTAGAAGACAACCATCTTTGTTATCTATATTCCTTCACTTTATTTATTTACTTCAGAATGTTGAAAATTATATTTTATTAATTTTTCTACTCATCTGTAACTTCCATTTTATTTTCCATTTATTTATCTATTTAAGAGAGAGAAATGGGGGGAGGAGCAGAGGGAGAGAGTCTTAAGCAAACTCCACTTTCAGCACAGAGCCCAACATGGGGCTTGACCCCACAGCCCTGAGATCATAACCTGAGCCCAAAACAGGGGTCAGATGCTCAACCTACTGAGTCACCCAGGCACTCCTGCAAGTTCCATTTTAAAACTGCCTTTCTTTAATCTAGTCCACTAATGTATAGAATACAAAGAAACAGACCACATCTGATTTGTCTATCTCTTTATACAATCTGAAAGAAGTGCTCAATAAATATTTGTTGAATAAATTAACAAATCCAGGGATGACCAATACACTTTCAACTATTAATTTATTAAAATTCTTGATTATTAAAAATGAAGTTACTACTGAATTAATTTGTACTAGGCATAAGTTTTCCAAATATTAGGAAAATAAAAGGACTTTGGAGTTCAAATGTTGGTAAACCATGGTTTAATTCAATCATATCTGCAGGAAATACCCATATCTAGAGAAAGATTCACCAAGAAGAGACACCAATCCATCAATTGGTAGAGTTTAGTTTAGCATAAAACAAAACTTGGGAGAAAATACTATAGAGTTGACTAAGCCCTTTTAAAAACATTTGAGTTTAGGGAACCGATTCTATTGTGTTTTTCTAGTCCAAAAGTAACTGTAGTCTTAAGACCAAAAAAGATAAAAAAGAAAAGGGGAAAAAAAACCCACAAGCAAACAAAATCACCTTGTATTTCTTTTTTTGTTGTTGTTAAGATTTTATTTTTTATATGAAATCTTTACTCCCAACATTGGTATCTAGGACCCCATGATAAAGGGTTACATGTCCCATTGACTGAGCTAGCCAGGTACCCCAACTTTTATATATTTTTAATAATATCCTGTACACTGGATTCTTCCAATGATGAAAACTGTTATGCCCAGATTACGGGTTCCCCAAAAACTAAGACCACCAGGGAGTCTGAATCACGTATACAAAAGCAAAGGGTGTTTATTCCCCCTTAAGCTCAGTCTCTAAGACCTCACCCACGCAGTAGATCCATGCTGAGATCCCCGAACATTGGTCAAGCAGGATTTTTATTACAGTAGGGGTGAGGGATGGGGTGAAGGGTGGTGTGAGGGGCAGAGATTACAATATGATAGGACGGTGCATCGGCAGGGGTCTGCGTGGAGCAGGGTGATTGGCTAGGCGCAGGGTGATTGACTAATTTAAAACTAAGCAGGTTTACTAAAAATGGTGGGAATGCCAGGTACTCCCCGGCTGGACCATGATTGGCCCCAGCTAAGGGTGGTGTCTGACTTAGCCTGAGACAATCATAGACCCTCAGGAAAGTGGAATTTCCTGAAATCTAGGCAGGGGGCGTAGGTTTCCATTAACCTGAATCATCATGGGTGGGGGTCGTTATTCTTAACTTGTTTGAGCAAGTCCCTTGCTTCAATGTTCCTGGAACTTTAGGTGGGGCTACAGATTCCAGTAAGTTTAGTCATGCCTGGGGAAACAGAAACTTGGGCCTTCTAGTTTCTGAGGCTTATTTGAAGCCTGTCATGGCGTTAGTTTGGCTCTTCAAAAACTATGACAGTAGTTAAAAGAAACTCTGGCTGACAGACAGTTGGTGAGCAAGCAGCTAGAAAATATTTTGACAACAAAAAACTGCAGACTTAGAAATAGGCAAAAAATATGGCAAACGTAGTAGGTAGAGTTAATTACCTATGCCTCCCTGAGGACACTGGGCAGATGCAATAATCCAGGCACCACTTTATTGTTAAATGGAAACCAACTCAAAGAGTTCACCAGTGATTATTTACACAGAGAGAAAAGTATTTGTATGAGATTGTACTGAAGCAAAGAATAAGAAGTGGTAGAAGAGTGTGTTCCTTAAAAGTGAATAATGGAAAGAGGACATCTAAAATGTGTGGGTCTGAACTGGGAGGCCACACAATGGAGAAAGGAAATTAGAATTTGGCACTAAAAGAGATTAGGTTGTAATTTTTCTTGAGTACATTTTGGCTAGAAGAGAGATGCTGATTTTCTAGAATATAGCCCAGAAGTTCAGATGGTTGAAGTTCAATAAGCTATTTTATTTTATTTTACTTTATTTTATTTTATTTTATTTTATTTTATTTTATTTTATTTTATTATCTTAGAGCACGTGTGGGCTTGGGAGAGAGTCGGAGGGGTTGGTGGGAGAGAGAGAAAGAGAGAGAGAGAGAAACTCAAGCAGACTCCATACTTGGCACAGAGCCCCACATAGGGCTCAACCTCATGTCAAGAGTCAGACACTCAGCTGAGACACCCATGTACCCCTCATTGAACTATTTTTTAAAAGATAGATAGATGACTAAATGATTAAATGGATAAGCAGCAGTGGGTTGGCAATAATGCAGCATGGAGCGGTGGCAAATCTGTGGCACAAGGAGCTGGTACTCCCTCCCACTCCAGTATCTATGCAAATACCACTAATCATTTTCACTATTGTTTCCTGCTGAGATTGGATTTGGACTCAATCTTTAAAACTTTCTCAACACAGTGCTCTAAGCTTTTCTACCAACATGTGGGAGATCTAATCAATTTCTTCCACAAACAATTGAGAAAGAGAGCAGAGGCTGGTCCTCACCTTTCAAGGGCAGCAGTGTTTGCATATTCCTAAATTATGTGCTTGAGTGTTGTCACCAGGTATTTTAGCTGTAGCTAGGTGAAAAGATAATACATCTTTGGGCTGTGAATTCCAACTAACTTTGGATAAATCATTGAATATATTCCCTCAGATCCATAATCTCATGAGCTACCTCATGACTCACATAAGACATTTGATTAAGTTTTAGATCTGTTATTGTTTTTCAATGAAAGAAATGTTACACATACGTGAAATCCAAAGGCACTGATACATCCATTTTTCCTTACGCAACTGAAACAAATTATTTCCAGATATCTTTATCTTTTCATGGCATGTGGTAATAACAAAAACACATTTGTTTGTTCAAAGCAATTTGAGTTACTTATAACAAATACAGGATAAATTATTGGTCATTTGATTCCCTTTATTTACTTGCTACTGAGAGATATACCCCAATTTGGCAAGCTCGGCAGTGTAGCATCAGTGATCATCCAATGAGTGGGGTGAGATAGGAGCATCCTGATCGCCAGTCCTACTCTCAAAGCAAGCTGTGAAACCTTTTGTTTGAAAGGCTAGAAATAATACTCTCCCCTTATTCCAGACATCAACAAACAACAAACAAAAGCCAAATCTTTTCTAAAATCCTCTTAAACGTCTCAGATCAGGACTGTCAGCTGAGCCTATTGTTGCTTAGAGATTTAGAGGTTTCAGGGGATTGTCCATGAGAAGGAACACTGTCTGCTTTAACAGCTCATAGAAACAAAATTTTTTTCTCAGCCACCTCACAAGCAAGAGGCATCTGTCTAGGTAGGAGACAAAGGGGTGTCAGAACAGAGCTATCCATTTAGAATAAGACTTAAGGGAAGACTATTCATATTTAGAAAAAGAATTTCAAAGTAATTGAAGCCCATAGAATGAAGATTAGGGCAGACCTTATATACACTAACAGGGATCACTGGGCTCAATGAGGAGTGTCTGCTAGTGCAAATGTGCTTCCCATTCTATTCCAAGGGAATGTACTGTTTGATTGTTTGCTTATTTTTAAATTTAATTTATTTTGTGACAGCTCAGTGGTTATCATTTCAGTCTGTTCTTTCCTATTTTAATGTACCTGTAGTGCAACTACCCAGGAAAGTGAAAGGCTTGTCCATAGCCTTTAGCAGAGCCTAGGGCCCCGTGGCAGTAAGGCTGAGACTCTCTGGTGGGGGCGGGGATGGGGGGGATTGGGGCCGGGCTGGTGGCCACCCACAGGCAGTTTGCGCCTTTCTGCTTCTGCAGAATCTTACACTTGAAATAAACAGAACTCTAACTTCTCGTTCCCAGTATTGCTTTCTATTTTAAGGAAATGGACAGTAATTTTGCTGCTAAAAAGGCTGGAGACTCTTGCCCTATAGACCCTCCTTGCTAGAGAAACTTCAGCTCCAATCAGTGATGATGAACCGGGATTGACTATTTCCTTTAAAATCCATCTTGAGGCTGAAGGAGACGAAAGTGAGTTAAGTGAGATGATGTGAGTTCTGGTAGATAAAGACATGATGAGAGAAATTATAGGCAAATTAAAATTCCCTTTTCTCACTTCCCACATATGCTCCTTGGCTCATGTCTCATAGGAGTTGTCCTCATTTAGCCATTTTTTTTAACATAATGAAATGTTTAATAGAATATTTAGGATCTTAACCCTTATTACAGTTTCAGAATATTCTTTATGCATGGCCTAATGGCAAATGATAAAAGCCAAATAAATATTTAATAATTTCCCATCAGTTCCTGTGTTCAGGGTTCACCTACTGATGAACTTTTCAGAAGTTCATACATATTCAAAGTGGAAAATTAGTTCTCTTTCCCTTTCCTTTAGCCTTTGTTACTTCCTCATTGTCTTTTTATCATTTCTTATTCCATTGCCCAGTTTTAGTTCAAATCTGTCTCCATCAAACTGAAACTTCCAGTTTAAAATTTTTGTTAATTCTAAGTGAAAACTACATTAAAAAAATAACGTAAGCTTATGTACATACAAAGAGAAATATATTTGAGAGCAACTGAAGAGGCAGTGAATATACAAACATACATATTTCTTTTTAGCAAATAAATAAATACTGATCTTTATACCAAAAAAGAAAATCTATTTGAGCTTTATTCTCTGTATTCAAAGAAAATTCTTACATGCATTGGAAGTCTTCATATTTGCTCCCAGTATAATCAGTATGACCTCTATTGGAACTTCTGCTGGTTTCAAATAAGACAATTGTGAAAATTCCAGCAGCTTCCAATAGCATTAATTTATGAAAATGTCACTCTCTGACCTTGGCAAGTTGCAGTTCAAATTTTCAATGAACCTCCAGAACTTAGGACTTCAAATTCCATGTTGTCACTGAAAGCGCATCAACTTGCTTTTTTTGTCCTGTGTTCTGGATCTGACATGGCTGTATATGTCAGGTTCAAGGAAACAACATGGCCAAGAAGCCAAATCTTCTTCCATCTACATATATTCCTTTAGTCAATCTTTTAAAAAAAAAATCACTGCTTAGGGAAAGAAAATTAGTAAATCCAGTTGAGATCTAAGGTTGTCTTTTTTCCCCCTATACCAATTAAAATAAATAAATTGATTTTGTCTTCAACAGAACTCATAGTGTATGCCCTCATGATGTTTATAGCAAGTAGTGCACAATGACATGTCAAAACTGCCTATGATGGTAGGTAGTAAACATAGAGCTGAGTAGGATTCTGAGCAGGTGCACCTTTGTCTTATAGCTTGTATAGAGGGTTGTGCCTGCTTCGTCAGATTTCTGTTCCAGGCATCAGTGCACACTGGTCTTCCTACCTGGATACCTGAAGGCAGAAACTATTTGGGTGGAATAGATACTTATAAATGAAATTGTATAGAGTTTACTCAGTTACTGCTCCTATTTCATTGGAGCCTGAGTTATACTCTTTCTCTTATATTTTTGCATAGTATTCACGGGTCTTATTTCATACTCCCAAATGAATTAATGTTATTTAAATACAGCATTAAGTAATGCACATTGTATAGTTCAGTATGATAACAGTCAGAAATTCATTTTATATAAACTCTAAGAATACATACAAAAATCTGTTTACAGATAAAAGTACAGAACTTAACCTAAAGTTTCACAAAGTGACATTTAACCTACTACATATGACTTGATATTTGTGTATCAGGTGATTATGTGTGTGTTCTATTTAATCAGAAGAAACATTTTTGGTTGCAATCCATTAATACATTGCAACCTGCAGCTTTAAAAACACTGTAACAAACGTCTAAGGAGTTATGTAGTATTACTAGTAGCAAATATTACTTTGAAATCAAAAATATAAAACCTGTTTTAATAGAAAATGTTATCATTAAAAATTATATCTCTTTTGCTGCCTGTTGTGGTCACCTTTGACTATAAGAATGAATACATTTTAAGAGTAAGAATGTCAATTTTAACTGAGTTGTTTCTCCTTTAGATTAGTAATTTCAATGACAACTTTTAAGGAGATTCAAAAAGAAGAGAGCATGAAAAGTTTTGCATTATTCCCAGAAAGGTATAATTGGCCAGTACTTGAAGGAAGAAGGGTAGAATATGAGAAAAATGATAGCTTATCAATTTCATGGAGTCTTTGGCAAATCATTTGTAATTTACTGAGTGTTTATTTTTTCAATTTTGCCTGAAGTTACAGGATTTTAATTAAAATTAATTAATTTTTAATTAAAATTAATTTGTTGTATATAGAGAAAAATCCCATACAGACCATACATAGAAGTGTTAATGGTAGGAAAATTTTATATGGAAGGATCTCAACATAATCATTTGGTAGAAGAAGAAACTGAGATGCAAGGAAGACTTAGCAATTGGATCATAAGCTGATTAGCAAAGGAGAGCCAGGCTGACTCAGTCAGTGGAGCGTGCAACTCTTGATCTCAAGGTTGTAAGTTCGAGCCCCATGTTGGGTGTAGAGATTACTTAAAAATAAAAATAAAATCCAAAAAAAATGTTGGTTAGCAAAGAAGTGGGCCTGGGTGTCATATTTCCTCATCCATATCATGTCATGTTTCCACTAACAGCAGCAATTCCCAGTCTTGCCTGATCTTACGAATTATTTAGGGCACTTATTAAAAATGAAAATTTCTAAATACTGTTTCAGAAAATCGTGATTCAGTAGATCTGGTATAAGACCCAGGAGTTTGCATTTAATAAGCTTCCTAGGTGATTCTTACACCGAGGCAAGTTTGGGAATCAGTGTCTCTGATTATTTTAATGACTGAAGTATTTGTTTCTCCTACAATGCAATTTGTTGCTGAGTGTAAAAATGACAGTTTCTGTTAAAGTGCAACAAATGCCCACTATCCCATATGTGTGTGAAGAAAACTAAAAACCTGCAATGTTTTGAATAAGCTGGTTGTTTTGCCTATTTAGAAATTAGCAAAGATCTAAGCACAGAGATTTGAATTTAGCATAAGAACAAAATGTATACTTCCCATATGTTAAAAAGATTATGTCCTAAGGAGCTGCTGGCTCAGTCTTGCTTTCTGTAATATCTAACCTGGTCTCAAAGACCCAGAGGACAGTCCCTTTAACAGCCTTCTCTTAACATTCCTTGATCTGTTCCCTTTTGATACCTTTCACAGTATCACCACTTTCAGCCTGCTGTCCCCCAGGTCACACCGCTAACTCTGCAGCCATCCACACTGCAATACATCTGAAAGCTCAGACTCTGTTCTTCCAATCTCTGACTATAAATCCCCATCCTTCCTGATGCCATCTACTTTTGCCATAAGTCATATTCACTGAGAACTCCAATTTTCAACTTCCATTTTTTGTTTTCTGCTGGTACTTCGCCCTGCACCACACTCTAGCTACATTGGTCTCCTTTCAGAGTTTTGAACACGGTAAGTTCTTTTCTCTATGTGGTACATTCTTCTGCTAGCTTTCATGTGGTTCCTCTTCAGACTTCAGGTCCTACTTCTAGTGCCTACACCTGAGGCATATATATATTTACATGGGCTGTAATAGGCTCTAAGTGCTGTAAGGACAAGAACCACGATTTTTTACGACTCTATTTCCAGCACCTAACACAATGTCTAGGTCTTAGTAATTAGTCAATATGTTTACCTAGACATCTATTTTTCACACTAAAATTGTTTCTCTACTGTGTCTTAACAAACAAAGTATTTAAGGGGCGCTTGGGTGGCTCAGTTGGTTAAACAAAAGGAAGGTTTAGAAAGAAGATGGGGGTATCTCAGAAACTTCTTGGTAGAACAAGTCAACATCTAATCTGTTTAAGATGAGGATTTCAAACAATGAGAAGGGCAGAGAAAAAAGGCAGGTGATCACAAACAACTTGCTCATCAACTAGGCAAAGCTAACGCTAAAATATTTAACGCTCAGAATATTTAACCTCTGTAATTTATTTTAAAAGACTATATTTATTTTAGTTGCTATTCCATTAAATGTTCAAACCATTTTTACCTATCCGAAACATATTGTGCAGTGAGTCATCAGACATCTGTGACAAGTAAATACACACAGAGTATTTTGGGAGTAGCAAATATGGGTATGCATTTATAGTACAACCAAAATTAAATCTGATCTGGAAAAAATAAAAGTGACTTCTTCAGCCCTGACCACCATTGTTCCGTTCTCATCTTTAGAACCTACATTTCCACGGGACAGTTTTCTGATCACCTGTCACCTTTAAATGCCAGAATTAATGGGAAATTGTCCTGTTTCCTGTATACTATTTTGCTAGAGAAGCCTTTCCAAAATGAATGTTGATCGCTGTTAAGCCCTATTTATGGCTTTAATAGCTTTGCATTAATGAAAAAAAATCAGATACCCTTTATGTACCCACCTCAGGGGTTCATCTTGGAGATACCCGATTGATGTGAAAGAGAGCCCAATTGATTTCTGCCAAAGATGAGAAAGTAGTAAAAGGCGTGTGGATAATGAAATAACTTGTTTTATCACAAATATTCACTGCACGTGTCTTCTACTTATTTCTAGTGGCTTTCCCCTGCTTTTCATATAGCTCAAATTCTGATGTCTCCACTGTTATGTGTGTCAACAGAAAGAGGAAATGAAGAGGATTTCATAGCATTTTAGTGAGAAGGGAGTTAAACTCAAAGCTATCATTCCTGCATTTTGGATTATGTGTTCAGGGTTTTTGGATAATTAGAAACTATGTTTTTCAGATGAGTTAGACTTCCTGGAATAATTAATCAGGGTCTTAATCACTGTGTCTGTAAAAATGAAGTAAGATGTGGGGGGCTAAGAACTTTCTAGCACAAAACTGTATCTTTTTCCCTTTCTCCTTTAAAGTATCAGGCATTTCCAAGCTATCCACATATGCTGAATCTGGCCATGAACAGTTTTCAAATATAGTCTGTTGCATTTATTTTCAAAATACTTTCCATTTCAGTAGGTTTCCATAAAGTGAAAACATTTGCCATAATGGATGAATTTCATCAAGGAGCTGCTTTAACAGTGTTCTAAATGAATAGAAAAAAAATCATTGCAAAGATACAATCATAAGAAATAAGCCTCTTTATAAAAAAATGTGCTAAAATTTAAAGCTGAGCCTGATTCTGCAAATTGGACAATATTCCAAGTATTTTGTTAAGAGTAAGTGAGTGCTGCAGAGAAGTCAGAGACAAATAAATTGAATATGGGATAGAGTCGGCTAGATTCGACCCAGCTAGACTAAGCGAGTTGTGAAAGCAAGACCACCACAGCCAGGGGCGTTTACAGGGAATCTGACACAGGCTGAGCCACAGTGTTGCCAAGGTGGAAGCAATGTTGGTGAAACGTGCCTGGGGCAAGACAGAGAATAGGAGAACCAGAAACTAATGACTCAGATTCAAATATGAGATCACAAGATAAAGCCAAAGCCAACTCTAGCAAGAAGTAACAGGAAGGAAGGCAGTGATAAGCACGATTGAGAGCATGTGATAGAAACAGGTATGTTTTCCTGATCACGGAGCCAAGGAGGAGATAAAAATTCAGGGAATAAGTCATGTGGCATTTTATTTTGATTCAAATGTAAGTAGTCATCACAATCAATGAATAAAATCAGTCATTGTCACCAGTTTATATGTACAGACTCTTAAGAATGTTGGACACTCCAAATACATCTGCAAAAGTGAATGAGGAAGACCTCTATGAACTGATATGGAGTAATTTTCAAGACATATTGTTAAGTGCAAGCGCATACAGGTGTGCAGCTTTTAATCAAAGAAAGAAAACAAAATGAAAATATCAATATATCTGTTCATTTGTGCAAAACATAATTCGGGTAATAAAATTCAGAAACAAAAATGGCTGCCTACAGGAGTGGTGGGAACCGAGTTATAAGAATGGGGACATGGGAAAAGAAACTTATCTGAGTATTCCTTTACGTATGGTTCTGTACCTTAGACTCAGAGCAACATCTTATAAATGAGACCCATAAATAATTAAATGCAAATGGGATCTGGGGGAAGGACTGAAAATGGAATACAAAAATAAATGAATCTAACCTCATTACAAATGATTACAAAACCTAAGCCTTGCTTAAGGGGTCGGAGAAAAATAAATAGATGAAGTAATTTCATTAAAAAATATTTTGAAAGATACTGTATGACTAAAGAAAAAAAATAACTGTACACAAATACTATACTCAATTCAGTAAATTTGATTTTCACTGGGATATGGATTAGTAATTCTGAAGCTGTTTTATGTAAAGTATCTTATAGAAATAGATTGTGGGTCATGTGGCCCTGATTTCTCATGATCAAAAAACAGAGCTACAAATAAGGAAATGGTAAGGCTATACTGAACTCATGCTATTGGGTCAGAAGTGGAAATATCATTTGGAATTCATGGATTTTATTATGAATAATGTGAAGAGATAAGGAGGAGATGCAGATGTATATATACATGGGTTACACCATGCATACAAATAGTTTCTAGCTGTGACCACTCAGAAAGCATAACAGCAAAGAAATCCCAGTAGTATTGAAAACACTATATGCCAGTATCTTGGTTTCTATAAGTAATTTTCAAAAAGAAACAAAAGCACATAAAAAAATGGTTGCCTCTAAGGCTGGGAAATTATTGAGCAAATACAGGATGAGTCTGGAACATCTCTGAGTGCTGGAAAGTAAAGAAGTATTAAAACGGAGTGAATGGG
This sequence comes from Suricata suricatta, assembly GCF_006229205.1. NCBI lineage: Eukaryota > Metazoa > Chordata > Mammalia > Carnivora > Herpestidae > Suricata > Suricata suricatta. The sequence continues at coordinate 43,653,404 of NC_043712.1, read as the reverse complement.
GATGGCAGAAACCAATTAAAAGAAGCTCCCAAGAGCCAAAGCTGGGAAAATTAGGGGAAAACACTAAATGATAAGCAGTGGGTAGTAGTCCATTAAATAAAGTAAATATCCATGAGTCTACACTGATATAAATAAATAAATTGAATGTGCAAACAAATAAAGGGTAAAAGAGGGGAGCCTAGGCAACTCAGTCGGTTAAGCATCTGACCTGCTCAGGTCATGATTTCAAGGTTCATGGATTCAAGCCCCTCTTCAGACTCTGTGCTGACAGCTTAGAGCCTGTAGCTGCTTTGAAGTCTGTGTGTGTGTGTGTGTGTGTGCGTTTGTGTGTGTGTGTGTGTGTGTGTGTGCCTGACCCTCCCTTACATATGCTCTCTTTCTCTCAAAAATAAATGTTTAAAAAAACTAAAAAAATAAATGAGGTAAAAAGGACATCTCTTCCTAATACTAGATTTCCAATTAATAAATGTAGAAGGAATGACAGAAATTTACCATTTGGTAAGCATTTTTCAGTAATAAGTATTGCAGACAAGAGTCATCAATGAATGCTAAAATTAGCAGATAAAAGTATGATGATAAAATATTTGCATATTTTCAAAGTATGTCCCCACAAAATATTTACTAATTTCAAAAGGAGGAGTAGAAATTTTACAATGGAAAAACTTGGCAAAAATCAACAACTAATCTCCTCAGGAGTAAGACAGATCATCAATTACTGAATGTTTTCCTAACTCTAAAGCCATTCATCTCAAAACTTTAACACAGAAACATCACTTTCATTGAAGTATTTTTCTCCCTTCTGCCCTTTCAGTCACACTATTCCATGAAATGTAGCCAGTAGGACCAAATAATGTTGTGGACTTGCTAGGAATTTCATTCTGATGACAAGGAAACTGGCTTAATATCTTTGCATTTATCGAAAGGCTCTAGTATAGGAGCTGTTCTTTGGACAGTTTTGATCAAATGATACGTCCTTTAAGGAAAAAGACCATGACAGAGATCATCTGATCAACTGAATGGATCATGCCTATCAGGGTGCTGGATATTGTGCCTGTGTTTCTTCTATCACTCACATCACAGCTTCAAGGCTGAGTAGGAAAACTTACCCCCCTCCCTAAGAGTTGCTGGACATGTTCCTCCAGTTACCACAGCCATAAGCCAAACAGATGCTATCTCCCAGATTTGGAATCTACCTTTATTATACTACTGGCAAACAGCTGGCTATAACACAGAAATGTACTTCCCAAAACTTATTCTAGTATCCTGGTTTAAAGGGATGTTAAAAGTTGTTCAATAAAGGCAGAAGAAGGGAACTTTCACTTGAAAACATACTCATATAAAAAACTAAAATATCCAGGTATTTGACTGCCATTGTAGAAATAATACCAGACCAAACTTAAATTGTTACTTCTGATATTGAATTCTTAATTCAGATACCTACATTTAGATACAATTCTTGAAGATTATATCTGATTTCGCTAAACAAGAAATCAATTTCAAGAAATACCAAGTTAAAATTTTATTTTAAGACAGGAATTGTCAAAGTCTTCACTGTCTTCCATTGTACTATGTGTTTTCAAGAGGAAGGAAATAGTGTGTATCTTTTCACTAATGGATTCTACCATATCAACTACCTCCACCTGCCTTTTCCCCCCAGAATCTCTTAAGGATTATGGAAAGAGCCCATCAACCAAAGAACAGATAAAAAAAGATGTGGTCTACATATACAATGAAATACTACTTGGCAACATAAAACAATGTAATCTTGCCATTTGCAACAATGTGGATGGAACTGGAGGGTATTATGCTAAGCAAAATAAGTTAGTGAGAGAAAGACAAATACCATATTGCACTCATATGTGGAATTTAAGAAACAAAACCAATGATCAGAGGGGGGAAAAAGAAAAGCAAACCAAGAAACAGACTCTTAACTATAGAGAACAAGCTGATGGTTACCAGAAAGGAGATGGGTGATGGGTTAAGTAGGTAATGGGGATTAAGGAGTGCATTTGTTATGAGCACCAGGTGTTGTATATAAGTGTTGAATCACTCAACTGTACACCTGAAATTAATATTAGGCTGCATGTTAACTAATTGGAATTTGAAAAAAGATTAACAATCTCTGGAACACATTTTGAAAAATAGTATCTTAAGTAACAATAAATTAATCACCAAGTCATCTTTAGCTATAATAAATAACCATACAAAAGTAAAGCTTTTATGCTCACAGTTGCACTGGAAGCTCATACTTAGACATCAATAAAGACTAAATAACAAAATACTAAAATGGTTCAGATGATCATTCCTAGAGAATACCAAGATGGATTAGAATCCATGGAGGAGCAGAGACTGAAGCTGGGCTTTGATGCGTGAGTATATTTTGCATAGGTAGAGAAGAGAATTGCACAGAACATTCCACACACAGTAGGTGTTGATTAAATGCTTGGTAATTAACCAACTAGACTAAACTGTATGGCTCTCAGAGGAGGCATGGGCTGGCTCAAACTGGAGAGGAGGAGCCAGTACATATTCCATCTGGGAGGGAGGCAGGGGAGGCGACTTTGCAGGAAAATCATTAGAGCCCCCTTTGAAGAGCGCTTTCTCCAGCAACTTGCAGTGAGACCTGTCAGGTTGTTAGGCATATCCGGGAATTCTTCCTTGAGAATAGAAAACTGGGCTGAGATGTTGAGGGCTTGGGGGGCAGTATATCATTTCCGTCCGTCTCAAAGAGTATATACGAATATTTCCCTCCTGAGGAAGAAGTGCCCTGTTAAGTTACGACTCTGTGGTCACTCCCTATACTCTCTTTGCACTCAGTCAAGTGCTCAGCAAGGTTAATGTAAGTGAGGCACCATGACAGATATTATAACACGGAAGGTAGGGATACTTACGCCAATTGATCTGGAGTGAAGAAGGCCAATAGATACTTTGTTAAAGCCTTCTTAAGTGTACGATTCAGACCTTGCCCTTCTCCAGTCTCCATCACCACACAGTGAACATAGTGTGCACTCAGTAAATTACTTTACCTTTAGTTAGCTTTACTTAGCTAGGACATGGTTTGAGTAATATGTCCAGAAAACAAGAGGAACAATATCACCAGTTCACACGTGATTCAGTTGTTTGAAATAAAGTTTGGAAATTCTGGCAACATGATAGACCATCAGGGCCATTGATAGGAAACCTCTATTTGTGCAAACAAAAAAAAAAAAACCCTACTGAAAACTAGAAAACATTGCTATAAAAGAGAATGGTAAATTGAAGTTTAAAGTGCTTAAAGTGTTTTTTTTATTATTCAGGATGAATTTAGAAATATAAAGTAGTTTTTGACTGTTAATCAATATATATGGTAAAAATATAAAGCAGAGTTCATATAGTCTATCCTTAAAAATTACAAAGCTATAAAGAAAGAGAAATAAAGAATAAAGTATACTCAAGTTGATTCCTTTAAAAAGATCAAATGAAGGAAAGAAAACCAAATAGAATGAACACAAAACAGAAAACATTTTAAAAGAAGGTATGAGAGGGGACCCTCAGTCAGTTGAATGTCTGACTCTTGATATCAGCTCAAGTCATGATCTCACGGTTGTGAGATCAGGCCCCATGTAGTGCTCTGCTCTGCTTGAGATTCTCTCTCTGCCCCTCCCCCTCAAGTCAAGTAAATAAACATTTAAAAGAAATGTTAGTAGATATTAACATCTATCAGTAATCACAATATACAGAAATGGGTTAATTTGCCTGTTAAAGACAAGCATTCTGAAATGGGTTAGAAAGACAATCCAGCTTATGCTTTTAGAACATGGAGAGTTATCATATAATACTCCTAAATGTTGACACAGAGAAGTTGAAAGCAAAGAGATTCACATATACTTGCGTGTGTGTATGAGTGCACCTGCACACACACACATGCACACACATACACACACCTGCACATACTTCAGCAAAATACTTAGCTAAAATGCCCTATGGTAGCACTATTATACAAAATAGAGGAAAAAGATCATTACTGATTTTAAGAGGGTTGTTACTTACTGATAAAATAAAAAACTCACCAAGGCACTGTAACAATCTGATTCTGTTTGTGCCTGTCAGAATGGCTTTACAAAACACATGGAAAAAAATAACAAAGGATCAGTTGATAAATTCCTAAAGTTATTAAGAAATTTTTAACATTTCTATTTCAGGACTAATAGGTCAAGCATTCAATCTGTTTTTTAAAAGCTCACACTGTTCATATTACTGTGGTCAAAAATGAAATTGGACCTAGATTCTGAAGGCTATGGACAGAGTAGAGAAACATATTCAGTACAGACTTTTTAAAAACAGTTTAAAGATATCAAGGTCTAATGCCTAATCACATAATCATGTTATGTTCTGATATTTCGAGTAGCTTTCTTTTTCTTAAAGAATCCCCCCTTTCTGATAAGAAAATATACTGCATTAAAACTCAATATGGCCACAAGTTTCCATCATATTTATGAAAAGTCCTAATTTGATTCACAAGTGACTTGGAATTTCTTTGAAGACACTTTGATATTCACATCATGCCATATTTTGTAATGGTCTTTTATTTTTTAGATATAATGACATGAATAGATAAAATCTCCAGATATTAGGTAGTCTTTATAGAAACACAAATTTAAAAAATTCAAATTGTCTCCTTTAATCTTGAATTATTAACTCAGCAATTCATATACAGATGTAAATTCCTAAATATTATATCTGACTGCATTAAACAAAGGATGGATAATCTAAAGATGATCCTTTGATCCTTCCTAAAACTACATGCATTTTTTGAGCTCTAATTTTTGATGTACCTGGTATTGTCAATCATAAATTATTGACTACTTGTGAATATATTATTTTGGATATGCTGTTTCATAAAGATTAGATCCTCAGTTATCAACAAACAGATCTGCTGAAATATGAAGGCCTTTTCATTAAAAGTTAGAACTGAGTGGTATAAATTATTTATTTGATCATCATCCAGATCCTTCTATGAAAACAGGGACTTTATTTGTCTGTTCAACACCATATTTCATCACTTAGGATACAAGTGACATAAATATTACTTCAACATATAAATGAATGAGAAAATGAACAATAAAGAAATAAGCAAGATGTGCCAGGAAAACCTTTATATTAAAAAATAGATGCTTCATTTAAATTGAAAAGTACCTGAAATTTTCAAGGGTCCTTTGACTAGGTCCCTGACCAACCTTGACAGACATGAACTATAAAGAATCAGGACTTTTCAGAATCTCCTCAATATTCTCCTATGCCCAGAATAGGTGCCATTTCTAGAAGAACCAAATATAATCAGGATCTTTAAAAACTGGAAAGAGAAGCCATTCACAATTATGAACATCTGGACCAAGTGTTGTGTGCATATTTTAATTCTGTCAGTCCCTAAACCATTTGTTTAGGACATTATAGTAGATTCTTGCTGGATGCTATCAGAGACAAAAGAACTCTAGAGAACTTTATCAGCAGTGCTCATTCTTCTTTGTGGTTATTGGTTTCAACTTGGCCTTCACTAAGAACCTTCAACCTGCAGTCTATACCCTTAGCCCCAAGAGCCCAGTTTGTTGTGGGGGGTGGATGGATGGACAGAAGGAAGGAAGGAAGGAAGAAGATGCTGTATTTCTTTGGGTTCAGTAGCACATTCTCCCAGGAACTTTTGTTTAAATACAAATAGCACAAGGAATCTTGAAGATGGGGAAAAAAGAATCATTATCTTTTTATTTGAAACAATTGATCAATCACATACTTTTCCTTCAAGGAAGAGAGGAACTTACATGAGGATATATTACTGGGCATCCAGAAAGTAAGGGATCTTGGAAAAGAAATGAAAAGGGCACAGAAAGAGAGATAAGAAGACTCCAAAGCTTAACTTTGTTTATCTCATATGGTTTTCTCTGCGTTTGTATTATGTGCAGAATTTGAATGCACCTGAAGCCTTTAAAAGGTTTTGGCATACATTTTAAGCCCCAATTCTATTCCAGTGTTTATAAACTTATAAGTGCAATACTTAATTTTATTTGGAACAGAGGAAGACAGACCTTTAGCAGTTCTATTTGTGATAACAATCTACAAAAGACAACCACTATTTTGCCATATTTGTATGTTTCTATCAAATATTACTAAAGGCAAACATTATAAAATCTCTTACTTTCATCTATTTTTCTGCCTCCTGAACATAGAAAACTCCATTTCACTAAAGACAACTAATTCATCTTTACCGCATAAAATGTGACTTTTCATAACTGCAAAAAAAAATGGTATACACATCATTTAAAACTAAAATGAGAAAATCTTTATATGAGCAATAAATATAATAAACATGTTTAAATGTAAATGTAAAACACAAACCCCAGACAATGAGCCTACATAAACACTGTGATATTTAGACATTTGTCAGGCAGCCTTTTTCTGTTTTGACAGCCAAGTGAATGTTATATATAGAGAACTCTCTTTGGAAGATAGACTTCCTTGCCTGCTTTCCTTTACTCTGAATACAACTGTAAGACATTTCAATGTGTGGGAAGTATCTATGGTACAGAAAGTTGGAAAACATTCAGGCATGAAGTACCAAAACAGTCAAATACTTGCAAAACCAATATGCTCATCTATAATGATTCACTCTCTATTTAAAACACATTTTCAAAGCCTAGGACAATCCAACCTGTATAGTTAACAAAAGCCTTTTGCTTCTGACCTTCTTACAAACAAGCTTAAAAGGAAGGAATACAGAATATAAATTTTAACAGAGTTTAGTTCTGGAAGCTGTTTTTGTTCAGGGCTCAGAGTGAGATTAAAAAAATAACTGTAATCATTGTATCTTTACATCTTCTGTAGTCTCTGATTTTTTTCAAATTTCTGTTTCATACTATGGGAAACCAGCAATGCTGCTTTCTGCATAAAAGCAATGATTCTCCAAATCTTGGCTTTTATTTGATTAATACTGTCAGCATGGGTTCCATTAAATCCCGCTGGGATTATCTTTGAGATCCTTGGATATGACAAATGTGTGCGAGTTTTAAATTAGTGAAGAGAATAACAATACTGCTGATGACTCATCATTTATGCCAAAATCTTGACAATTTTTGCCTTTCACAGTTGTTAGGAGACCAGTACTGTCAACAAGTACATCTTCTCCCACATTCTGCTCATGCTCTACTTTCAAAGAGAGACTGTTTGAATTATTGTACCCTGAGAGAAGTATCTTTAAAATATCTTCTTCCACTTTTGACTTTGTCTGTGACTTAATTGCTAGAGTGAATATTTTTGAGCAGTCTAGAAGAAGCATTCAGAAGAAAGAAGAAATAAGTGGTAAACTTGAGAAATATTAGAACTCTGGCAATATTCATATCTTTAATGCTATGTCTGAAAACATTCTAATATTCTAGACAGCCATTAGAGCTCTCCTAGAGATCATAAAGAAAAAAATCATAATGAAACCTGGAACATGTTTTAGTTTTGGAATTTTATTGAATTTGCAAGCATAATAGGCACTGAAAATTCTTTCAGTTGCAACCAAATAATGTAAGCTCATTAAGAAATGTGGGTGGAGGTGAAAAGACCATAATTAAAAAAAAATAATCCTCTCCTGTCTTAAAAAATAAGTGTGCTCATAATAAGTTCCTATTAATTGTTCAAGGATTGAGAAAGTAAAAACATACAGCCCCCAATATTCTAATTGGAGCAAGGTCCTTATACATCACTACACATTTTTAAATGACTATAAACAAGAATGAATAAAGTTAGTTTTAAAAGATATGGGAATGCAAGTGGTCTCCCAGGTTATGGCACTGAACACAGTTACTTGCTTTCCTTCTACGTTATAGCTTTTCACTGTTTCTACAAATGCACTTAAAACTTATTTACTTGATTAATTTACTCTTTAAATGTTTATTTTGAGAGAAAGAGAGACAGAGAACATGAGCAGGGGAGGGGCAGAGAGAAAGAAGGAGAGAGAGAATCCCAAGCAGCTTCCTGTTGTCAGTGCAGAGCCCAATGTGGGGCTCAGTCTCCTGAACTGTGAGATCATGACCTGAGCCGAAATCAAGAGTCAGACTCTTAACTGACTAAGCCACCAGGTGCCCTGTGGTTATAGTTTTTAAGGATGCATCTAAATAAGTAGGGGTACCTGCATGGCTCAGTTGATTAAGCATCTGACTTGGGCTCAAGTCATGATCTCAGAGCCTGCTTTGGATCCTCTATCTCCCTTTCTCTCTACGCCTCCCATGCTCCTGCTTTCTCTCTCTCTCAACAATAACCACTTAAAAATGTGTAACCAACCTCAGAGCATGCATAAAATATAAAGCATTGTGATGAATATGTAAGAAAAAGACAATCAGAAAGAAAAATGGCCAACAGACTTTAAGTAGACATTTTACAAAAGAGGATATCCCAAAGTGGTAAATGATGAAAATCTCAGGATGGAAATACCAATGATAGGATTTTGGTATTACTATAAATAAATCCTCCAGAATGCCTACAGTGAAAAACACATTACCAAGATCTGGCCAAGAGATGCAAATTAGTTGAACAGTTTGGGAAAGTGTTTGGCAGTTCTTCTAAAGTGGAACAACAAAACTCCATGGCCTAGCAGTTATCACTGTGGATGTAGAATGATCAGAACTTCATTCATAGGAAGACACATGGAATAATATTCAGAGCAGCACCATTAGTAATAGACTCAACTGGGAAATGCCAAGATGCCTGTCAGTCACAGAAAGAGTATATATATTACAGAATATACATACAATGAAAAGATACAAGGCAAACAAAATGAAGAAACTATAGTCCCATCAACATAATCAAATTTCAAAAATTATGATCTGTAGAAAAATCAGACATAGGCGTTCATATTGTATGGGCCTATGTATATACAGTTCAAAAATGGGTAAACCTAATCTATGCTTTTAGAAGTCATAAGAGTAGTTAACCCTGTCAGGCAGAGTGATGGTGGAAAGAGGCACAAGCTATCTTTTTGGGGTGCCTAGATATATTCTGGTTTTTACCTAAGTACTAATAATATGAGTGTGTACATATAAAAGATTATCAAGACAGTGCACTTAGGATTTGGGGTAGAGGGAGGAAAGTTCTCTTCAATAAAAATTTTACATTAAGAAGCAATTATAAGTGCCCAGAGGAGGATTTATGCCTGGGAAGGATCTAGGAATGTGTTTAAATTGGATTATGTATTTGAAAATATTATAAAAGTAAGATCTTTTGACTTCATTACTCTCTCTTTCAACTTTAACTTCTCTCTCTTAGCCCCTTCACATCACTGGAGTGGTCAAGGGAGTTTTGAGGATCCAAATAAAAGAAAGTTGAGTTCGATACACTTTTTTAAAATATAATATAGGATAGATTTATGTCATCTGCAGTCACTTTCACATACAGTTACATGATTGGTTGCTGTCCTTGCCTAAAAATGACTCCCAGGAATTCTCCGCTAGGAATGACTCCCAGGAATTCTCGGAGGGCCCATGAGCAATGTGAGATAATGTATAAGAGAGCTATGGAGAAACGAGAGTGTCTGCAACCCTCAGCACTGGAACTGGCTAGTGGAGGAGGAACAGAGTTTGAATATACAGATCAAAAACCATTATTTAGAAAAAGTTGCCAGTGAATAAAATTTAAAATTCTAACTAAGAATTTATTTACTTTTAGTGTCTGATCAAAATGAAAGTCCTCTTTTGTCAGAAACTTTCAAAGCAGAATATGCAATTATGAAAGCAGCATCATTTTTATGGGAATCAGACAAAGTAGAATTTACCAGTGTTCCAGTTTGTAGGGCACAAACTTGTAGCAGCACAAAAAACCATAAACATGTCTGTGTGCAATGCCCCCTGTTTTATGTACTGGGACTATCAATAATTAAAACAGATTTTGGTCAGTCATGTTCAGGCAAGACTGAATTACCTCTATTTGATAGAAAACGGCATTATGAAATTGTTGGTGAGAAGATAAAGAGAACGCAGTAAAAAAAATGTACGAAAAAAGGTTACCAATAAAAACATGTTTGATGTTTTCTGGATTTTGCGATCATTTGGTTTTTGGGCTTTTCATTTCTTGAGAGAGAGAGAGAGAGAGAGAGAGGGAGGGCGGGCAAGCGAGCATGTGCACATGTGCAAGTTGGGGAAGGCAGAGAAGAAGGGAGACACAGAATCGGAAACAGGCTCCAGGCTCTGAGCTGTCAGTACAGAGCCCGATGCGGGGCTTGAATTTACAGACTGTGAGATCATGAACTGAGCTGAAGTTGGACGCTTAACTGACTGAGCCACCCAGGTGCCCTGGTATTTGAGCTTTTCAATTTGTATTTATTCTCTCATTAGAAGACACTTTTTGTACTTATTTTTATATTTTCACTCTTGACTTTTTTTTCTTAAGGAGGCTACCCCTATACTGTGTAATCTTCTGACACCACAAAACCCAGATCTGCCTTAGTAGGTAGGTTCCATTGTCCTTGCTTCTTTGTCACATCAAAATCTTTCCTTAAGTCCGTAAAATTGACCTCTCTAAAGAAAACCTCTCATTGAATTCCTCTTTATACATGAAAATACCAACGCTTGGGAATTTACCCAGGCTAACATCTAGAAATGGCCCAACTTGGTGTTGACCAAGGGTCTGTTGCAAAATGCCAGTTCTCAACTGCTCCCCTCTGAAAAGTGCCTTGCAGACTAATAAGAAGGAAGCTTTGTGCCAAGTGGCAGTTCCCCTGTCTGAGGCCCTGTGTAACTCACACCCTTCCCAGTATCATACACGATTCTTACACACTGAGAATTTGCAGTTTGTTTTCATCATTTATTTCCTCCATTCTCCTATTACCTGTCTAGAATAATTCGTTGAGAAACCTTTAGTTCAACAGATACAGTCAAATTGGTTGTGCAGGCAGATGCTTCCTGAGAAGCTGCAGTAGAGAAAGAAGAAAGGAAAGCAAAGCGCCAGGGCTCCCCAGCCTAGCGCTCAGCTCACTGAAGTTAGAGAGCACGCCTCAACAGTTTATGGTCACTACAGAGGAGGTCTCTTTCTCTTCCAGTTACCAATCACAACCTCCATTTGAGGTTCCAGCAGGGGTAACACAAACAGCAGGGAATGGAGTCCATATCCTCTCTCTCAAGGCTACTCTGGAAAGAAGGTCCTAGAACCATCTCTTCAGTGGTTCTAAATGGAAATCCTCATGTCTCTCATCAAATGCATTCGGGCAGTTGCAGGCAAGGCCATACATACGCAAATAAACCAGGAATCCTGTCCACCTATATCCCTTAAATCCAACCACAAGTTTCCTTTTCACCACTGTATAAGCATCTAAGTTCAGTGTGCTTCACTATAATCATTTCTTAAAAATTTTGCTTAAAGTTAAGTTCTACAGATTCTAATTATTATAATCAACAATCTGGTAACTGAAATCAAATACAAATTGGCATTTGTTTGTGGGAACCATGGAAGTTCAAGACCCAACAAAAGTATATTGTCATAGGGACCCCTACCAATGCAGGGGAATAATTTAACTTAGTCTCCATCACAGCTAAAAAAAAAAAAAAAAGTGACAGAATTGGTTTTTGAACACAGATGTCATGATCTCTAGTGAAGTATTGTTTTCTTCTGTTTCTTTTATCTAGTAAGCCCAGAAGACAAAAAGATGATTTGAAAGGTTATCTCTTACCTAGAGGTAGTGAAACCCAAATGAACCCCTCCCATGAAAGAATAACCCCTAATATTCCAAATACCCTTGGAAACCTAGTTACACTGTATTTAGTGAATGACCACTGGATGTGACAGTAGATGTTTCATGTACATTACCCTATTTACTCTGGACAGTAATCCTTCCAGGTAATAGTCAATCAGAATAGCTACTCATTTATTTTATGCCGATCATGTTTCAGGCACCATCATAACGGTCTACATATACTGACATTAATTATCACCAACAAAACTCAGACAGTAGGTATGATTTTCATCTTCTATCTTTGCAGCTGGGAAAATGAGACTCAAAGGGCAGGTAACTTCCTCAAGATCACATGACAGGAAATGGCAGAGGCAGTAGACGAAAGTTAGCTTTTCTGTTCTAATCTGTAAGTGAACCACTATGCTATACTAATTCTGTTATTAGCAGAATTTATCACATGGCTAATGAACAAATTCAGGACATGTCACTTTAGAAACATTCCCAAGATGACAGAGATCATTAACAGAAATTGGATCTTCCTGACTCCAAATTCAGAGTATTTTTCCTATATTGCTCCTAACTTCAGTGTTGCTACTAAGTATACACAGGACCTCAGGCCACTTGCTTACCTTCCCTGAATCTTGATTTTCACCACAAATCACGGACGTTATTATCAAGTCTTTTCCATACACAGCACTGATCACCAACTCAGTAAACTACACAGTGTCATAAAGGAATAAAATGCTTATTGCTCTTGTTAAAATAATTCTGGTTGCCAAGTGTGATTTAGGATTGTGGAAGAGAACCATGTAAGATATCTGTAGCTCTGTGTCTGGTCAGCATTTAAACATTCTTCACCATCCCCAAAGGGCTCTAGAACAGTGTTTGGGGGCAGTTGTCAAGAACCAGAGATAGCCCACAAATTCATTTCCACTTGCAAACTGTAAAGTTATTAGAAAGCTGAATTCTCACTGAGAATTTCCCCAAGGCATGACTAGGAGTAGAGGCAGGGCTGGGAAGGCAGAGGCGGTTTCTCGATGTTTGACTAGTAAGATGTCAGGGTTTCTGCAACTTTCCCCTATGTGTGCACCTGTTGTGCCAGATGAGAGATGTGTGTGGCTCCATGTGCCTCTTCCTTGATGGCGGCTTCTTTCCATTCCTCCGCTCTGGTGTAGAACCAGTTTCTATTCTCCTTTCATGAACCTTATATTCCAGTTAGTCCTCTGCAACCCAGAGCTCCTCCTTAGGGCTCTCATTGCCTGATCTTCCACCTCTCGTGGGTAATCCTGTCTTCTGTGTATTGACCTTCAGCCACCTTACCTTGGATTTCCAAACAAACATAACAACACTTTAGAACCATTCATGCAAGGGGGCACCTGGGTTATTCAGTCGATTAAGCATCTGACTGTTGGTTTCCACTCAGGTCATGCTCTCTCAATTTTGTGAGTTCCAGCCCCACATCAGTCTCTGTGCTGATAGAGCAGAAACTGCGCTCACGCTGTCTCTGTCTCTCTCATAAATGGAAGACAACCATTCATACAAGGCATATGCATACAGCAGACCTTGCTAAAGGTAGTGCTGCAGGGTCTTTTTTGTTGTTGTTGTTCTTTGTTAGATAGTGGGAGCAACACAAATTATTTAAGTTAGAATATCCCATTGCCCTCATTTTGTGGCGATTTGTTCCAACTCTTCCAGTTCCATCATCTCTTTCTCTTCAGGTTAGGTCACTTAGCCCAACTTCTCGTCTCTGTGCCCAGCACAGCAATCCAGCAATTCCAGAACAATTCACTCCAGGCCGCAGCTCCCTGTAGCTCCGACCTGAAACGTTGCCACGTATTTATTTTTACCTTTTCAAGCCCCAGACGCTGATGAATGTGCTCTGTTAAACAGCGCGCCCCCTAGCGGGACCGCACACCTCTTCCTCCCACGGGTGCAGGAGCAGCAGCAACAGCCGATCCCTTTTTGTTTCCTCCGAGTCCCACAAATGAGCAGCTGGGGTTATTATTTGCTAAGTTAAATATTTTTAACTCCTGGACTTGCTATTTGATGACATGTCATTTGGGGATAAGCATTCAGAGGTGTGTGACGCCCACACCACCCAGCGGACTCTGTTGCAGTCACTTACTTCATTTTTCAGACAATACTGAGTTGTACACAGCATTTTCCTAGACATGATCTCATCTTATCTCATAATAACCTGATGACTTTGATGAGAAAGGTAGTGTATCAGTCAGGATCTTGTCAGGGGACAGGAAACAGGAATTTGACGTGAAGATTTAACTAGGCGTAAAGTTGTTAACTACTAGCCAGTGTAAAAAGAGAACTCAAGGTTGCGCAAACTTAGCTACTTTATAAAGAAAGCCCTTAGGGCTGAGGGAAGGGGGAGACCAGGTAGCAACTGTTCCAATTCAGCAGCCTAGAGCAGGGGACCGGTGGAGCTGAAATTCTGTCCCTAAAGAGGCTGCAGGATCCAGGCTGGGAAGAGAGAGGCCAGGAGACAGAAACCCAGATCTCAGAGGGCTCTGACTCGTGCTTGGCTCTGGAGCAGGGAGAGGGCATGAAGTTGGTTCTGCAAATGCTGGGAAAAGGCAACCAGAGGCAAGGGCTGCTGGTGGAAGGGAGCGCTGCTGGCAGGGTAAAGAAGCCCCGAGGGTCGGAGTCCCAGGAAATGCTTTCCAAGGGGAAGCCCTCAGGAAGGAAAGGGAGCTGGAGCCCTCCCTGCCTGCTTCCTCCAGGCTCGTGGTCTCCCTCTAGTGTTCACTAGTGTCAGAAACGAATAGGCAGCCAGCCTGTGATATGCAGATCCCAGCCCAGGGTACACACGGAGGGTCTGGAGGTGAAGGCCAAGAACTTAAAAGCTAGAACAGATAATTTTCCTTGCCTGATTTTGAATTTTAAAAAAAAGAGGGAGATATGGCTTAGAAAATGTAACTGAACCAAAAGATCTTGCTAAGACAAGATCGGTAAGTGGTAAGGCTGGGACTTACATTCTATATCTTGATTGGAAATGTCATACTTGTTTCCATTATGCCACACTTCCTGAGGCCCACATGACTGAAACATCTCTCCTAGAATCACATACTGTTTTACTAGCAAAGCCTGAAAAAAGTCATCCAAAGTATCCCCTTTTCTTTATATCACCCTGACTCAAAAATGTCTCCCAGAGGGGCACCTGAGTGGGTCAGTCAGTTAAGCATCTATCTGACTTAGGCTCAGATCGTGATCTCATGGTTTGTGAGTTCTAGCTCCACGCTGGGCTCTGCACAGATGGTGTGGAGCCTGCATGGGATTCTCTCTCCGCCCCCCTCTCTGCCTTTCCCCCGCCTCTCTCTCTCTCTCTCAAAGTAAATAAACTTAAAAAAAAAAAGTCTCATGGAGATGAGGGGAAATCAAAGTTAGGAGAAAAGAAAGTCTAGGTTGACAAGAGAGGAGGATCTCAAAGCCTGTTTTCAGCAAGAGACAACCAATCTGACAGTGGCAAGAGCTAAGCTGAGAGAAAGTCTCATTCATTCATGGATTCATTCATTCAACAGCCAATTACTGCATGTCTACCTCATTCCGAAGCTATTCTAGAGGATGGTGGCTCACATTTGAATACAAGTTCTTGTTCCATGAGTTTAACATTCTAGTGAGGGGGCCAGACGGTAAGTAATACAAGTAGCATACACAGTATGTTAGAGAGTACAGAAATATGGAGCAAGGAGGTGGTTACATGTCTGCTTAGGATTATCAGAAAAGTCATCATGGAGAAGGTGAGACTGGAGGAAAGGCCTGAAGGAGAGATTTGAGGAAACGTATTCCAGGTCACAGGAGCAACCGGTACAGAGGCACTGTCACAGAGGAGGAAAAATGAGGAAGGTGGTATGTCAGCACCAGTAGGAACAAGTAGAAGATGGTGTCAGATCAGTTAGAGTGGCTAAAATGAACAAATCAAGAGACTATAGATGCTGGTGAGGGTGTGGAGAGATGGGCACCCTCCTACACTGTTGGTGGGAATGTAAACTGGTGCAGCCGCTCTGGAAAACAGTGTGGAGGCTCCTCAAAAAACTATCCATAGAACTCCCTTATGACCCAGCAATAGTCCTGCTAGGGATTTACCCAAGAGAGACAGAAATGCTGATGCATAGGAGCACATGTACCCCAATGTTCATAGCAGCAATGTCAACAAGAGCCAAAACATGGAAAGAGCCTAAATGTCCAGCAACTAATGAATGGATCAAGAAGATGTATACACACACACACACACACACACACACACACACACACACACACACACTGCTGGAATACTACACGGCAATGAGAAAGAATGAAATCTGGCCATTTGTAGCAAAATGGATGGACCTAGAGGGAGTCATGCTAAGTGAAATAATTCAGGCAGAGAAGGAAAGATACCATATGTTTTCACTCACAGGTCTAGCAGGAGAAACCTAATAGGGGACCAAGGGAAGGGGAAAGGGTGGGGAAGAGTTGGGGAGAGGGAGTGAGGGAAATCATGAGAGACTTTTGAATGTAGAGAACAAACTGAGGGCTGAGGAGGGAAGGGGGAGGGGGTGATTGTTGTGGAGGGGGGCACTTGTGGGGAAGAGCACTGGGTGTTACATGGAAACCAACTTGGTAATAAACTATTTAAATAATAAAAAGAAGCTGGTGTCAGAGAAATGATGCAGGGTCTGTGTATGTTGGGCCTTGTATGAAGATCTCTGTGTAGTAGGTTGCATTATTGTTCCTTGGAGAACAAGTGCACTTGCTCCCCGAGATCACATGTGGCAGCGTGACTTGTCTGGTTGGTCACACATGACCATACGTGATACATGTCCTTTTAGACAGAAGCTTTAGGAGCTAGTACGTGGCTCAACATCTCTTGTTTCCCTCTTCCAAAATGACCAGCTCTTTCAGGTTTTCAGAAGAAGGATGATGTGGTACTAAACTTGAGCAAACCCAAAATGGACATGTAAAGTAAGAAATCAACCTATGCCGGCATAAGCCACCAATATATTCAGTTTGTTACTGCAACAGAATTTGGACTACTTCAGATGATACCCACACCTCTTCTAGTTATGTCTGATTAGTACCTATAGGCTCTGCTTTTCCCACATAAGAATAGCACTAAAAGGTCAAAGGAATATGACCAAAATCTGGGACTTGGAGTTGCTCTCGCACTTCCCTTCTTTGGAGACAATGTTACTTAGACGGATAGAGTTGCTTTCAGTTAGAAAGTGAAAGATTGAAGTCACATCGCTGGTTATTCTCTTTCACTCAAAATTCCAGTCAAAAAAAAGTGAGAATTCCTTTTGGGAATCATTCTATCTTAAAGAATTTGGATACTGCATGCTTAATTGAAGTTAATGTAAAGTAGTACCTTATCTAATTACTGGGAGAATCAAAAAATAGAAGAGGGAAGGATGGAAAGAGAAAAAAGTACACATCCCTCTCCTTTCTACTGTGTCCGCCACCCCCCCTTTCAGCTTTTCCTCACTGGCAGCCATCAGTCAGCCCTCTGTTCCCTCAGCCTCCCAACCTAATCCACGCAACTTCCTGTACATGATGGCCACTCTGTTGTTCCATTCGGGCTACGAACACATTAATTCTTCTAGTGGGTAAGTGAAGGAGAAGAAAGAAGAAAGTTAATTCATAAGGAAGACTTTATATGATATAAAGTATAATGGTGCACTAAGAATCAGTTATATAATCAAGTAACAAAAGTACACTGAAAAAATACCATTGGACTTATATGCCTCTACCAATATCATGAAATTATCCAAGGCTGTTTTTATAGCATTTCTCTTAACTACCTACTAGAGTCTTAAGAATTAAGAACCTGACTCATTCAGTTTGGTATCTCCAAGACCTAACATAGTAGATATGCACTGAAAAGAAGTCTGTTGAGCTAAAATTTAAAATAAAATCCACAGGATTCTGAAGGAAACTGATCTTGTGTTTGAAAATTGATTAAAATTTAGTTTGTCTCTGATAACTCTCTTGCTGTCCCCCTTCCTTTTTTTCATCTAGCACATGAATTATCAGTGTCATATCAGAGATATCTAGAAATCTGCATATATGTATACCTCTGACATAACATATAAAAATATATATGGTTTTAGACACACACACACACACACACCATACACACACAGATAAATGGTTATATATGATGTGTGGCTGTATATGTATGGAAACATGTTTATAACATTATGCATATTTATATTTACATATTTTATGTTTTGTTTCCTGTTATATGTAATCAAGGCATCAGTTAACTCAAAGAACACAACACTTTTTTCCCCCTGCAATGCACAGAAAACCTATTGTAAAAGTAAACCTATTGCTTGAGTAGATATCTCAGTTTCTGTATCCTTTGATTTTCCTGTCATTTAATGCTGAAAGCCAATATTCTCCTAAATCTGTAAACTTTGTTTTTATTTACTGAAATTTTGAAAGATGCAGATGGGAAGGGGTTTAGAAGAAAGAATAATGTGGCCAGAATGTTGTTATTAATATATACAGGAGCTGTCGTGTAAAGAATGACTAGGATGTTGTTAATATGACTTTAGCACAAGACACGTAGCCTCTCAATGGTGACATACGTTATACCCAGTGCTCACATCGCCGCCTGATGCTGTTACCTAAGACAAGGTAAAGTCTACACTTGAAGTAAGTTGGCTACAGGCGTCAGTAAAGACCTAGCTCTTTCATGCGACACCTCCTACAGAAAAACTAATTAGGACATTACACCAGTGACAGCTGGAATCCCCACGCTGTTATGTAATCCTCGGGGATTCAGTACTATTTTGCCCCACTAGCCTTTTCTTACTCAAAAAGAAAATCCCGGATTTGTTATTCCTTGACACTTTTACAGATGAAACATGAACAGCATTACATATATGAACGCACATCTTTTCTCCAATTTTGGCTTCACAGATCCTTACTGAACAATGAATTGAACATAGAAGAGACACAGAAATTCAACTCTATTCATGTTATTATTTATTCCTTTGGAATAGCTTTGATTAAAAAAAAGCATTTGGGAGGTCATTGACCTTGAGGATGTAAGGGGTACATATGAAGATTTTTCATGATGTCCCTGTTTTATCACAATGAGTTATTATAGCTTACTTTAAGTTTCCTTTACCCAATAGTTGGCTTGCAAAAAGGTAAAATAAATTTAAAAAAATCTTTTCAATACTATTGAATCATTAGCATCATCCTTACTAAGTCAAGTGGTTCCTTTGACTTCATTGAGTTCTTGTTGTTGTTGTTTTTGTAATTTTTCTTTTTCTTCACTGCTCTCTCCTAACAAGGAGACATGCAATTGCATTTTTCCCCTCAGTAAAACCCAACCTAGGGCCCCAGCAGCCACAGTGATATTTAGTGCTGTTATTATGTAGTCAAGACCCATTTTTCTAAGGAAAAAAATGGGTTTGAAGAAAAGAATGAAAAGACACAAAATTTAGAACTATGAATTAAGTTTCATAAACCTGTACTGGGATAAAAACAACATACAGGTGAGGAACGGATTCCTCAAATGTTTTGGCACACATTCACTTTCAAACCATTTGGAGGAGTGGCATTGGGTGGCTCAGTAGGTTAAGCACCCAACTCTTGATTTTGCTTTGGGTCACAATCTCACCATGGAGAGATCCAGCCCTGGATGGGCTCTGCACTGGCCATAGAACCTGCTAAGGATTCTCTCTCTCTCTCTCTCTCTCTCTCTCTCTCTGTCACTTCCACTCTCTCTCAGTCTGCCCCTACCCCACTAGCACATGCATGCACACACAAATTCTCTCTCTCTCTCTCAAAAAAAATTTTTGGAAGAAAAACGTGACATAGCACTGTCTTACTTACAATTTTGAGTCATTCAGGGAAAAAATGCCTCAGATTTTGACCAAACTCTGAAAATAACCTTTACCTACTTCCTCCTACTTAGCAGATATGTCTGTCACCAACAATTATATCTTTTATACTTGTCAACTTGCCCAAACATGTATATTCTTCATCTGTGTCTTTTCAAGCTGCCTTATTTTTAGACTATGAATAATGTTACAATTTTCACACTTCACTGTTTATGTATATTAGTAGACAACAAGAATCAGTAGAAAGAATGTAGGTTTGGAATCCTGATTCTTAACTGGAATATGGATTCCTACCTATTGACTGGAAGACCCTGGACAAGGCAATATTTTCACTGACTCATTAGTGAAGTGGGAAAAATAATACCCATTCCTGGAATTACAGTTTAGAAAGTACTTGGCCTTCGATAGGTACTTATATATTATTCCCTTTTGGGGCGCCCAGGTGGCTCAGTCTGTTAAGCAGGCAACTTTGGCTCAGGTCATGATCTCATGGCTCATGAGTTTGAGCCCTGCATCTGGCTCTGGGCTGACAGTTCAGACCCTGAAGCCTGCTTTGGATTCTGTGTCTCCCTCTCTCTCTGCCCCTCCTCTGCTCACTCTCTGTCTTTCAAAAATAAATAAATGTTAAAAAAATAATATTCCCCTTTGTTTTCCCTTGTATTTATTAAAGAATATCTTAGGGGCTTTCTTTAGGACTCTAGTTTTCTTCTATGTATGTAGAAGTCTCTATATTGTCTTCTTACACTTTAAATTCAAAAGCTTTATATTGCAAGTTACATAATCATGTTTTTCCTCTATGATAACATTATCTGTATTGTTGTGACCTGTTTGAGAATTTTTTAAAGAAAAAAAGAAAAAGGGAAAACTAATTTAAGTAAGTCTCAAATTGTTTTTATACATATTTCAGTACATCATAGTCGAAACATACCACCTAGGACTTAAAAGTTATACATAATGAAAACCTGATATATCTAGTTTATAATTAGCATTAGTAGTAATACTAAAACTCGCTTGCAATTCTAGCTACTTTTAAAGTATTTAATTTTAATTTAAAAGAAGAGTTTTTTTTAAAAAAAGGGAAAGAAGGAAATTGTAAGAAATCACCACAATTTGAAAAAAATTTACATTGATTAACATAATTTGGGGTATTTTATTACTACCTTTTGTTAAATAAATTTCTTTTAATAAGTTCAAAATAGAATTAGATTTTTGGATGATTATAATTTGTCTTTGAGGGTTTACTAAAAGCTACTTTTATTGACTACAATGGAATTTGTGTAACTACAACTTTCTATTAAAGGTTTTACCATCTTCTCTAGAAATTGACCTGCATTGATTTTTACCTTCTAGCCCTGCTGTAATCACCCTGATGCATTTCATATTAATTGTATATCTCTCTCCTTAGATCACAGAGGAATCACATGTTCCAGGCCCAGTGGTTCAGGTGGATGAAATACATACATGCATCATAGCCACGTTACTTTCCTGGTCCATTTTGAAATGGTCTTTTTTGATAATGGTTTGAGTCTCTGCACACAATTTTCCCTCTTTTGAGCATGGGTGATTTTTGGAAATATTGATCAATCTAGAACCTGGTCACTGAGTTGTCCATTCTTAGAATGACATAGTATCACTCATTCTTCCTAAATGTGTAAATGTCTTCCTCTTACACACTAATAAGTGTGAAGCAACAATAAATTGATTGAATTTAACATTCTGAATGACTTACAGCTAGAGAGAAGTCATCCAATTACTAGCATTTATCAAATGTTATGCTCTAAAGACTATATGTATAAGTCCTACGATTTATATAATAAGTAACAAAATACTTCATACATTTCCTTATGTGTGGAAATACCTCACAATAGGCTAAGACCATACAAAATGGTGGGTCATAATATTTAGTATTTAATAAGTAGTTCTCACTTTGCACAGTAGTACAGGACTACAAAAATGAGAGAGCAAAGTGAAAAGATACAAAGCTCAGAGCCTGGGGTCTGCTTTGGATTCTGTGTCTCCCTCTTTCTCTGCCCCTCTCCTGCTCACGCTCTGTCTCTCAAAAATAAATAAACTTAAAAAATTTTTTGATAAATGTATAGATCAATGAAAAAAAATAATAGCAAAAGTATTCTTTGCTCAGTGAACTATTACTTAAAACCCTAGAAACACTGATAATTAAAGAGTTTTATTTGTCACAAAAATAGGAATAGTAGTTTGAACAGTGCCTGCCTACTTCTCATCATATAACTTACAATATGGGATGAGAATCTTTTCTATGCCTTGGGAAATTGCCACACTCCTTTCTAAGTTTGGATCGGTTTCCAACATTTGATCCTTTGCACTTTCAGTATTGTGAAATATTTTTAAGATTTTCCTTAATGCGAGTTTCAGCTGGCATCACTTTCTCTTGGATATCTTTATCTTTTCCATCACAACCACCTTCCTCATTTATGTCGATAAAGGTCACCTTAACTAAATTCTCTGGCTGCACACACATCTAGTGTCTCATAAAGAGCAGCACTGTTAACATGTCAATGGCTATTTCTTCTCTAACTCCATTTACTTACATTCAAGTGATTACTCCATTTCTCTTTTTTAAATTTTGTTAATGTTTATTTTTGAGAGAGAGACAGAGTATGAGTGGGGGAGGGCAGAGACGGGGAAACACAGAATCCAAAGCAGGGTCCAGGTTCTGAACTGTCAGCACAGAGACCTATTCGGGACAGGAACTCATGGATCATGAGATCATGACCTGAGCCGAAGTCAGACGCTTAACCGACTGAGCCACTCATGCACCTCATTGATCACTCGATTTCTGTGCCACTCTTTCATCTTTTTTGGTCAGTTTCCCACTTTGATTATCCATATTTGTAAAATATCACCTGTTTATCACTACGAGATGAAGAGGTGACACAAATACACATTTTTTTCTGTGTATGAACTGAACACAGAAGCATTGTAACCAATCACCATTAAAGAAGTGATGTGACTTATAACTGATCATGATGCCCGTCTGTCACGCAGTGATTTGTGGATGGAATAGCCAGTAGCAATGCACTTTGTATAATTATTCACCGTTAATAAACCATGGTAACTACAATTTGGACCTTGTTCTTTGGAGAAGCGTGTTATTTAATTAAACCATGGTAACACAAATGTGTACTTATTAAAACTATGAAGAGTGAGGACTGTTTTTGATTAACTGTTTAAAAAATACATAATTTTTGTTAAAGTGTGTACCATTTTGTGCTTCAGGATTACCACTGCTAGAGTCTGTATATTTGCACAATAAAGATATATATTAAGATTTAGTAATTGAAAAAAATGCTGCATGTAACTTTTTGTAAACTATTTAGCAGAAATATGTATAGCATCCATAACCTCAATTCTAAATCTTCAGAAAAGGATGTGTTATTCTGGAAGCCTATGACCTTCTCTCCGGTCACTGGGACTCTGCAATCACTTTAAGGGGCAGCAATTAACCACCAGGAAATTCTCTGGAACTTAATCCTTTTTCTGACATAATTCCCTCTAAGCCCATGGATCTGCATCCTTTCTATGAGATAGTAATTAGTAAGAAACATTCATTGATTCCCCCCCCCAACACTTTTTTTTAATGTAGTCTATCTGTGTTAGACACTATACATTCATTATTTTGAATCTTAATAATGCTGCAAGGTAGGCATTAAGTAGTATCTGTAATTTACAGATAAGAAAATAAAGGCCCAGAGCCTCAGGTAATTTGCCTAAATTTACACACACAGCTCTCTGGCCTCCAAATATGGGATCTCCTCTCTAAGAGTACTCCCCTGTCCCAGTTGGGGAAGTCTTATAAGGGCTGCATGGAGATAATCCAACAGATGGATCCTACCTGGAAGTTGGAAGGGATTAAAACCAATTCTCATTTGTGAATCAAGAAGCATGGTTAATGTCTACCCCATAGCACATGAGAGACTAAAAGGCAATTTGCTTCTTCCAGATTCTTTCTGTTGATCAATGATATAAACCTAATCCACATGTGACCGACCATACACTGTCTTCCTCACCTCCTTAGGTTGTACTGAATATAACTGAGGAATGAAAATATTTTATATCCCAGACACTCTATAGAAAGCAGCTTATGGAGCTTTATATAAATACAAAGGCATTCTATTTACAGTAGCTTATTTGTTTCCTTTCTATGTTTAAGACCATTGCTCATCTTTCCGTAGCTGATCAACCTGTTCATAAAAAAAAATCTAAGTTATAACTGCAAAATTATCTTGAAATGTAATATATCCCGAAAAAGGAGTATCAAAAGAATATAACTCATAATTGTACCGTATGACATTGCCTTCCAATTTTCAGTGAAATATAAAATTTACTTTTAATTTTGAAATACAACAGATTGCATCTTTTTAATTACCACAATAAATGTGGAAGTGAGGAGCTGCATTTGAATTTTTTATGAAATGTCTCCAAAACCAATTAAAAGGAGTGAGGCTATTATGTGGGTAAGTCTTCAAGAGGCTGGATGAGACACATGAAGATTGCCTCACTGTATTTTGAAAATGTTGGCGCTATAAAGCTGGGGGAACTATCCTTTAGCAGTTGATGAGTGCTGTAATAAGGCAAAATGAAACATAAATATTAATTATTCTTTTCTCCTCTGATTCCTTTACAGCTTTGATCTCTGATAAAATACACTTCAATTTCTTCCATGTTACCTGTAAGTTCATCATCATCAATGCCCTTCTTTACCTTCTTCACTCCTGTTTTCAGGAGTCATTCTTCTTGTCTACAGTTAAACCTTTAACCTATACCTAGAATCTTATCCTCCAACTTTCTTCTTGGCCCTGTTACACTACAGTAATCTTTTTATTTAATTCAGTCATGCTCACTCTTAAACTGGATTCTGCTCCTGTTACTCCACTAAAGTTGCTCTAAAAAAACCATCAGGAATTTCCAAAATTCTAAATACTAGGAGTGCATTTCAAATCGTATTTTTCTGGACCTAATCATGACCCTCTGAAAGGATCTTTGAAAGGCTGTCTTTCGTTACTATGGTGCATCTTGTCATTCCTTTCAACCTACTTCCTATTTTTCCCCCTGACTTCTGTCTGTTGGTGCTCTTGATTGCCTTTTGTTCCTATTCTACACAAACTTCTAAGTGATTTTATCCTCACCTATTCATTCATCTAACATGTATATGATGAAAATCCCACTTATACTCTCCAGAACGCTTTTGTAAGCTCCAAATGATAATCTTAAAATGTTTCTTGTACATCATCAGCTTATTTCCCCTCTTCCCTCCAAAGCTATTCTTCCTCCTGTTTCTCCTTGTCTTTGTTAATGATATCTACCCATTCTCCCAGTTAGTAATGTCAAAGCATTCTCCTGAACTCCTCCTTGTCCCCATTTCTCACATCTAGTCAGTTACTGACATCTGTTGATTCTACTACCTAACTGGATCTCATATTTGCTTCCTCCTCTGTAGCTCCATTTCCAATGACTACATGGGGCCCTTATTATGTTGGGTCAATTGCTGGAATGGCATTGACTCTTATCTTCTTCCTCCCCTAAATCAACTTCACAATGCCATTGGAATGATCTTTTTTAATTTTTTAACATTTTTATTTATTTTTAAGAAACAGAGACCGTACAAGTGGAGGAAGGGCAGAGGGAGGAAGGGAAAGAAGGAGGGAGGGAGGAAGAGAGAGAGAGATTTTTAGGGTATTAAAGCTATAAAATCTTCACTATGTGTTGGAAATATGCAATATTTCTTAATGAGGTGGCTTACATACTATGAGGTATTGTTTTTTTTCTCCTTCTCATATTATTATCCATTATGATGACATTTTGAACCTTGTCATGTTTCTCTCCTTACTCCTTAAAAAACAGCTCAAGAAACAACAACCCATCACATCTCTCCCCAAATATGAATATGACTATTTAGCACCTATCTAAAGATGGTCAATGTTTTATAAGGCAGTATGAAAAACTGCTTTAGATCATTCAGATTTGGACATGTTTGATAATTCATCATCAACAATGAGAAATTAACAGGCTGACTGCCACTGAAGATCTCAGTTTACCATTAGAACATAATTCCTTATTGTGAAGGGATGGGGAGGCAAATCAGAACAACTGATTGCCCTTATGAGAACCTGCTAACTGGGCAAAGATAAAATATTTAATGCTAATGAGACAATAGACCTTGCCCCATTGTGGGATACTTTGAAAAAAGCAAGGCTTCTTAACCTCAGTAGAAACTCCAGAACAAAAGGTTAGAAAAATTCTAGATGTCTTAATGCAGCTAAAGGGAGTAGCTAATGAGTAGGCAAACACTCACTAAAATAAAAGACTGATCTAGAAATTAAGGGAAATGGAAATACCCTGGGTAATCATTATGCCAAGACAGTCAGTCCTTACAAAATTTCTTACCCTTGTAATCTTGTCATGCCTATGCAATGGGTTTACAAGGGCCATTATTGAAGCCAGATTTTATCCTAACATCAAAGAAAAAAAGACTAGGAAAAATCTGGATATAAGTTACATAAAGATAATCTGAAGCTTCCCAGGAGGGTACCTGGTAATCTCAAAAGATCTCAAGTGAAAACATGCTAAAATTGAAATAAGATCACCCCAAACCACAAGGACACATTGCCTTTAAGTGTATTTCTCTTCTGCCAAAATTAAGCCTGACAAATACTGAAAGGAAAAGCTTGGATGCAGCAAAATCCTCAGGTCTGTTTGAATAACTCTAACTGGACTTTATATAATTATCCCCTGCAATGGAGTATGAAAATGTTCTGGTTGATGCATATTTGTGTTCAGTGCCCTTTTGTGGAGCTATATCTCTGAAGTGGCTAAAAAAGTACTAATTTCATGTTTTTTACTTGGGAAATCCCAATCTATCTTTCTATTAATAGAGATGCTCACTTTACTAGAACGTCATTAAGGAGCTCTACAAGGTATTAGAGCCTGCCGAATGACTCTGCTGTGCATACAGTCTGCTCTTTAGGCAAAGAAGAAAGGATAACTTAGATTCTCAAATTAGTTTGTCCAAACTTTGAGCAAGATATAAACGTCCTTACCCCAAGTTCCCTTCTTTTCACTTATAACAGTCAGAAAATCTCTTTTGGAGACTCCTCAATTCTGCTTTTACAAGTCAGTAATAGGTAGAGTCATGTTTCTAGGAAGATCATCTCTAATCCTAGACACGGCCCCTTTGCAAGAAACGATGGCCAAAGGAAGTAGAGGCCCCATGGCACACAGAGTATCATCATCAACAGTTACAGGAGGCCATTGCTCAACCTTCTTCCAAACAACTGTTGATGACTTGAAACCTGGATGTTCAGTCAACTTGAAGAGATATCAGAGAAAAACTTCTCTTGAAACGGATCTTGTCTGGTACTATTAACAACTAGCAAACAAGTAAAAGGCCAACAGATTGATAGTGCCTACAGTTGCAGAATAGCACGTGACCCACAAGTTCTTCATTCTTTGCTAACATTTGGCCTCACCTCTCTTGACTCTTATGGAGGGGAGGCAATCTTTTCCCTTCTTCTAGGCTAGGTTCTTTGGCTAGTCTGATAATTAAATTGACTTAAAATAGATTAAGAGGAGAAAAACAAATTTAATTTTGTACTTATGGGAGCCCATAAAAATATGAGATTCAGAGAAATCACCCAAGCCTGCAGCTTTTCTACCTTTTAGACTAATAAACAATAAATCTGTGAACAATTAACAAGACAAAGTGTTGGGGAGCTATTTGAACTTACAGGTAGAGTGAAAATTCCTGGTGAGGGTACAGCAAGTTTGCACAGTCTCTTGCCCCCAAATAGCTCCCCAAATCTACCCTCTTGAAACTTTCATTTCTGCTTGGGCACCAAACCTCAGAGTGCTTTGCTGATTAGTGTCAGGAGCAGCCTGTCCCCCTGCCCTGTCTCTGAGGCGTGATTTCACCTGGTTAGGGAAAAGAGGAGTAAGCTAGATACACCTTAATGCAACATATAATTTTCCCCTAAGAAATTAACTGATAACTGACTACCTTCTGGGCCTGAACGCCTTTGTGAAAGTCACTACTGCAATAAAAGGTATCAATCATCTTTGGGACTGTGAGAGCAGGCAGAGGTTCTCCTGAGAACCTTGTTTTCTAGGAACTTTCTCTTAGGGTTATAAACAGCCTAATGACCCTTACTCATAAAAAACTGACCTTTACTAAACAATGCCATTTGCCTCTTGGTTAAAGGTTGCTTCCTTAAGGCTAGACCTGAGGTTTTGTAAAAAATACCTGTGACAACATGAGTGCCTCTAGCCAAGTTTTTTTATGACAATAATTACTACCAGAATTGTAACTTCTGCAGAACCCATGTCCTGGAAAAGTGTAAAACTTATCTCTGAGAAATCATATACTGCTCTTTCTGGTCCTTGTACCCTTTGCCATAAATAAAGGTTGAGAACCAGACAGGGCAGAGAAGCCTGCCAGAATGGTAGAGACACCTGCCAGATGGGCAGGGGTGCCTGTCTGGTGATCAGAATGGAACTCAAAGTTCTCTCACTCTCTCTCGCCTACACCGTCATCCTTCAGGGGAACCCTGGACTTCCTGGAGCTGGACTCTGGCAATAAAGAAGTTTGGCTTTGTGGTAGTAAATTAGTAAAATTACAAGTTATTTTTATATATAGCCTTTTTGGCCCTGAATTCCCAGTCTGTCAGGATAAAGATGCGTTCTCTACTCCTGGTACCTATCACATGAGAGGTTTATTTTCTACTTTTAGGGGAACAACAAAGGGTCAGAGTATCCTTCTTGCTCCAGCTGTGTCTTTGGTAACTTTCATTCAAAATAATCAATATGCCAAGGTGGCACATTTTGGGAAGGCATAACTTGCTCTCCTTCACTCACCCTAAGAAATCAATCATTTCAAAGAGTCATGCTGCTAATGACAGCCTTTTCCTACAAACTTCTGAGATCAGCCTACCAACAGATTCATAATGTAAAGCAAAGTAAGATATGTTCATTTAATTTCTCTTATAAACACCATTTTAAAATCACCTGTGCAGTGTTCTGCCATGTGGCAGTAAAACAACAGAACTCAATTTTCTCAGAAGTGGCTTCATTATCTGAAGAGCAATCTCTTCTCAGTGGCAAATAATAAAATCCATAGTCTATATCAGGAGCATTTCTCAGAAAACAAACTACAAAAGTTATACAGTGGATATTTTAATTATTTCACACACATTGATAAAAATCTTTCACAAACTTTATTACAAGATAAAATAAGGAGAAAAAAGGAGTAAGGAAGGAAGAAAAAAGAAAAAAACAAAAAAAAAACCCATAGTTTTCTATCTTTTCATTAAAAAAATGGATGGAGGGGTGCCTGGGTGGCTCAGTTGGTTAACTGACTCTTGATTTCAGCCCAGGTCATGATCACAGGGTTGTGAGACCAAGCCCCATTGGGCTCTGCACTAACAGTGGAGCCTGCTTGGGATTTTCCCTCTCTTTCTGCCCCGCCCCGCCCCTCCCCTCCCCTCTCCTCCCTTCCCTCCCTCTCTCTCTCTCTCTCTCTCAAAATAAACAAACATTTTAAAAAAAGGAATTTGGATGAAAATGAATACAGAAGGATATGTGGAAACTCAAGAAGCAGGGTAGACAAAATTCCTAGCACATCCACATTTTGATACACATAAAGTTTGCCTATGGATATTAGCTCTGTCCCCCAAGATTATATTTTAATACGTTTATTGTGGGGAGGGGCAGGATTTAAAAGAGGTAGCTTTTCTGATTTTCCAGTAGTATGAAGACCTGGCTTTGAGAAATACTTCCTTCTATCAATTTACCAGAAGGAAAAGTTCAGATAAGTCATGATTCTTTTTGTTTGTCCCATTCTGTTCTCCGAGTATTGGTACAAAGATGTTTGCTTTTCATATTTGTAATCAAGGTAGTTTTAGTTTTTGTTACTTCTCTTTTCTGGAAATATAAATAAATATTATGTTTGAGTCAAAAAAGGTCACTACATTATTTATTAAGAAATATAGTTGTAAGATGATACATGTCTCTATATCTACATATAAATCTGAGATTTCTACATTTATATTTTCTCCAGGTAATATGTGCTCCCTATGGGATTAATGTTCTTTTATGCATTGTAGTAATAGAAGGATTGTTTTAAAAATTCTTTGGCAGAGTAAGTCACATCCTGCCTTGAAATACCAAATAATTTCCTATATAATTTGTTAAATATCCCTGAAAGCAGCAGGTGCTGGCCATTACCCACTTTGGTTTGAATATTGTACAAGTTATATTTATTTTCAGTAACCTGTATGTTGCATGGAACCTGACCACTTGTTTTTGTCTACCTGAAGATATTGTTCGTTTTTATTACTCTCAGAGGAAGCGCAGAGCCAGATGCAGAGTTAAGGAATAGATTCTATTGACTCTTCCTTAGAAGAAGAGGTAACATTAGTTTCTTTATATTCCCTTTATATTTCACCACCTGTTTAAATATATTTTTCTAGTTCTCTTTAATATAAGGAAATAAATAACAATAGTGACCCTTTACACTATTAAAAACAATTATTCCCAATTTTTCATTCTCCTCCACTGATCTCCCACTTTCAACTCTTACATTACACCATTTATCAAGTAGATCAAAACAAGAGAATGACTCAGTTGGCTGTTAATTAACAACTATAGAGTAGAAATAAAGCTCGCACTACAACATGTGTGCCTAGGATATATGTCTATCTCACAGATCAATTACAAAGAGACCTGATTCTCGTGGGGATCTTTTGTCAGGGAATTACAAGTATTTTTTAGCTATTCCCCTGAGCGTAAGTTAATAAACCATTATTTTAGGGATAGCCTGAACCAACGTCTATCAGACACAGCTATTAATAGGTAGAATTAAAGTAGATAATACCATGAGCAGATCTATTGTCTGCGAGGTATACACATACCATGAACCACATACCACTGAACTTAAGAACCTCCTTCCCACCTCAACCCCCGCCCTTCCCAGACTAGGAAATATGGGCTCTGTCTTCCTTGATGATCACATTTCAAAGAGAAGTTTTCCAGGTCCTTGAGAAAGCATTCCTGTTTATAAAACAGGCAAGAGGTTTTTAAAAAGATTCACATCTCAAACGGGCAGACAAAGAATTCACCATTACAAGTTCTCTAAAGTAAACGCTCTAGGAAAAAGGAGATCAGGGCCTTGAGTCTGGAAGAAGTCTTTATGGTCAAACTGAGGCATACATTAAGGTCATCTTGACCAGGTGGTTAGTTAGCTTGCTTTCTTGTATAGGAAACAATAAAAATTTTAAATAAGTGGAAGCAATAAGTGATCGAATCCAATAGCACATTAATGGTCTCTGCTGGGAGTCCTTGCAAAAGAGGTAATCTCAGGAATTTGATTATTCATAACAGTAAGATCTGATCATGTCACAATATTAGGAATCTGAAATTTTGAGAAGCAAGGGAAATATTAGCAGTTGACAAACTAATATTTGAGCTTTCTTTCTTAAAAGAAACTTCCAGAGTCTGTACTGAGGCCAACTGTTTAAAATGTCTACACCAAGGGTCTTATACAATGAAAACAAAGTTCTGAAAGATAACCCAGAAACACAATCTGATCTGTCATAATCAAGGAAACAATGTAGTTGTTTTCCAGATACGCTACTTACTAATTCAGAAAATTGTATGAACCTCACTTTACATGTATTTCTTTCCATGAATAGAGACATGAAATTATTTTAAAGGAATTTTAAAAATTTAATCCAAACATTTTTCTTAACTAGGGTTTTATAATATTATTATTTTTTAATGTTTTATTTATTTTTGAGACAGAGAAAGACAGAGCATGAGCAGGGGACAGGCAGAGAGAGAGGGAGACACAGAATCGGAAGCAGGCTCCAGGCTCTGAGCTGTCAGCACAGAGCCCAATGCGGGGCTCGAACCCATGATCGTGAGATCATGACCTGAGCCGAAGTCGGAGGCTTAGCCGACTGAGCCACCCAGCCACCCCTCACCATATCATTTAAAAAAAAAAATTCGTTAACTGTGGTGAGTACCTGTCAGATGCAGGAGATGATGTGCAAATGACTTTCTGGTCCTAATTCACATTATCTGCACCTCTTTGCAAATGTTTTTGGTACTCAGAGGATGTCTGTCTATTTTATAGTGGTTGGAGTTCAGTGGGTCCTCTCAGCAAACCAAGCCCTCATTAGAGGTGCTACTGAGATAATTACACAAAATAAGACAGTCAGGAAGGCTTGGTTGTACCAGAATGGAGAAGAGAGGGAAATATATTCTTACACATGAATAGTCTTTTACAAAATCTTTTGCTATAGTAACTGCTATTTTGGAAGGGCTGAGTTCCCTATACCTGAATTAAGCCTTAGGCAGTTTTGAATGTTAGTGAAATTGCAATTCTTTCTATCCAGAATGAAATTATTTGAGTTAGGGGAAATTTGTGATCTTAAAATATAACACTTTAAGTTTCTTTAGTAACTTCCTGGAATCATCTGTTACCCTAAATTCACACAAGACTGCCTTTATCTTCTCCAGTATGTGTATACACACACACACACACACACACACACACACACACACACACACACACAATGTGTACATACATACCTTTACTTTTAGCTGAGAAAAACATTTGGGATCAAATACAGAATTGTCATTGATTTATCGTATATGGTTGGCAAAGTCACTTAACCTCATCTAGCTTGAGTTTTCATAAATGTAAAAAGGATAGTAAGTATTCACAAAGCTGTGCCTGTAAGGAAAATAATACATGTGAAAGTGCCCTCTAAATTGTAAGACAAAATCAAAGTATTTAAAAAATTTTATAATTTATTTACTTATTATAAAGTTGTTTTCTTTAAGGTTACATGTGTTGCCACTTAGCCTCAAGGTAGTGTCAGGGAACCCTCTTGCTCAACTATAGATCCCAACAGTTAAACCCAGAAATAGACAAGACTGCTTACCTCCTGCTCTAACTGAATCTCACTGTTCTTATTTGTTATTGAACTTTGAGTATTGATGAAGATGTTTTACAGTGATGAGAACATTCTAACCTCTAGATCAAAAAGCCCAGATGGTCACACAAGACCTAGAAGACCCCATTCCAATCTCCTTCCCTGCCTATAATGGTAGGCTGAACACATACTGACCCCCACATGTAATCATGTGTTCCCTGCCCGCTCTCTTGTACTATCCCTCTGAACCTCTCAGATAAAACTCTGGGTGTCCATCTTGAAGTGGAGAAGATGGTTTTTAAGGCTTGAATCTGCCACCTACCCACCCTCTCCCACCCCACACTGGAAACAAATTTCTACCAGGGCACCTGCATCTGACTTCAACTCAGGTCCTGATCTTATGGTTCTTGAGTTGGAGCCTCACATAGGGCTCTGTGCTGACAGCTCGGAGCCTGGGGCCTGCTTCAGTTTCTGTGTCTGCCTCTCTTTCTGCCTCTCTCCCACTCATGCTCTCACTCGTGCTCTCTCTCTCTCTATCAAAAATGAATAAATACTAAAAAAATTAAAAATAAGGAAAGAAAGAAAATTCTCCCTTTCTATTTTCCAAACCCTCCTCTCTAGATGTTGTTGGCTTCCCTTGCCACTGGTTTATCCGAGTTTGTTTGACAACATCACAACCAATCCAGCCAGTAGCTGAGCTTTCCATTTGTCCATCCCCCTCGGGATTCCCCAGGAAAGAGCCTTCAGGGCCAGGGCTCACCAGATTCTTTCCTGAGTTCCTAGCTGTGATAGATCTATTGATAACAGCAGGATATTTTTTTCCATCTCAACTTAATTCCTCTAGAGCTTTGAAATGGAAGTCTAGTCTAATGCCAACTTTTTTGGGAAATGGAAATATCTAGAATTGGGGCATGAATATTCTAGGCTCTTGAATTACTTCCCTCTTATTTACTTGATTTATATTAAATATTTAAAAGTCTTTCTATTTCCTGAATTTTCCTTCTCTTGGGAATTGCTGTCTTGGAGATAATAAGTACTTTCCTACATAAGTTTTTATCCACTTCTGGATCTTTTGTGCAGTGCTGGGGTGGGAGGGATGTGTGTGTATGTGCATGCTTGTATGGGCAGAGAGGGGGAATAATTACTAGGAAAGTAGTGTATTAAAAGTGTGACACATGAGTGGAAAATGGAGAATTAGAGTGATTATCAAGGAATTAAACAGACTTTCAATACATTTGTAAGATCTTATGAATAAAAGAGGACTACTTTTGAAATAGTACACAATATTTTCAAAAGGCTAAGGAGAAACCTATCTATCCTCTCTCATCTCAAACGATGAGGAGATAAGAGTGCAAAAGGATGTCTCATTTTCTTGCTTGACTTCTGGTTACTTAACTTATTGCCTAACTTATCCCTTTTTGACCTTTAGGTTCTGTCCTTCATGACCTTATATTATTAAAGAAAGATTGACCTAAAATCATAGCCTTTTAATCTAGATAGCAGAGAGATCATTTAATGCTAGATTTCATTTTGTAGATTAGAGTGGCCACAAACCCTGGTTTACTTAGTTATAATCCAGGTTCAAACCTGTCATTCTGCTGTAATTATTGTTAGACCCTTGTTCACTCTCAAACATGTCCCGGTTTGGATGATAAATTACAGTCATCCTATAGGCATGGAAAATAAAACAGAGAAAGTCAAGGGACTTGCTCAAATGTGAATTATTATTTACCTCTGCCTTTAGGGCCAGAACACAGACCTGCTGACTCTTCCTGGAGTTCTAGTCACTGTATCCAGTGACTTTGCCACTTTAACTTCTAGTCATTCCAATTAATGAATGATTTTTAAATATAGACGAAAAGGGCAAATCCCAACTAAAACAAGTAGACAAATTCTCTTACAACGTTAACCACCTCCTACCTACAAGAAATTAAAGTATTTTCAATTTTCTTCCATCTACACTAGTATGTATTATTATTTTTATACAGGAGATTTTGAGGATGATATGCTGACAACATCACTACTATTTTTTAAAATATAAGTGAATAAAATTCAGCTGCTGGGGACCAAGAGCAACATATGTAAGGAAACACTATGAGGAAATCAATCAGTAATCATGCAAACGTCACTGAGCTCTTTTAGTTCCCAAGAAATAGTCCAGCTGCAAAATATTTGGTTCCTCCTACTTAGTCTTTGGGAGTAGATCATGCTTGTTAATGAATAATTACATGCTACTGAAAAGAATTGGTACCGGCTGCATGTCGTGCACCTTCTAGTTTGAAGGGCTTGAACTTGAAGATCGCCTTCTGTCAAGGGACCCTTTGGACATGAGGCCCAAGTGTGAATAGAGCCCTATTGTTTCTCTACTCATTTGCTATGCATCAGGCATTGGGCAATCTGTCATGCATCTGCTCTGTTCAGGCTTTGCCTAATGATGTGGGAGGATCACAAAGTCTAATCTGACACAATGGCTATGTAAATGTCATATGGGTCCCTTGTACATGTGCCTGAGGGCTCCTTGATGGGGGCACATTTCAAAAACGATAAAGGTTATAGCACCCTGTGAAGGATTTACGCCATGCAGTCTACTGGCCAGGATTTAGTTTTGCAGCAGACATTCCATTTTAAATGTAGGAATTCATCATTTAGCGTAGCTACTTTTATTGGGTACCATAGAATATACAAGAATGAATAAGGGATGAGATTTCTGTACATCATTGATTTTATTAAATGAAAATAATAAATTCTGATATATTTTCTCTCTTTGATGAAATTCTGGTAAAAGAGATATTAAATAGACATGAATCAAAACTTTCTTTTGCTTCAGAGGGGCCCAAGAGGCTTATAATCAAATAACATTGCCAGTTAATCATTCATATAATTCAACATTGCAAAATGCTAATTCTAGAAATCAAATATAAAATTCTTAGATTAAATGCTTATGTAACTTACAATATTCTAATTCTGATGAGGTTTCCCATAAACACACACAGTAACTGTTATACCCAAGCCAATGTGTAAAGACATTTCTGGGATGGAAAAGCTATTTTCACCTAATAAACATGAATAAAGCACCTAAAGAAACCTTCAAGATGTCACCATCCATTAACATTGTTCTGTTATCCTCTCAGCCTGAAGTTCATACCCTTGGCACATTAGAATTAGGGCCACTTTTCAATGACAGGACCTGAAGCCCACCTCCCTAGTTTTGGGGCAGGCAGTTCTTTCTATTGTTAAGGAGAAAGACTATTAGGGTTTATATCTGAAAGATGGCAAGGTGCAAGCCAATTTAAGGGCAAAATGCTCAAAGGAAAGTATGGCTGAAATGATGTTAAGAAGCATGCTTACCAAAAACCTTATGAATGTGATGATTAGACTTAAGGTTTCTCTAGGTATCACTTAAGTTATATAAGAGGAATTCATAAATCATCTTTAGTACTGGAAACTGCTGAAAGATGCTAGAATTTGTATATCTGGAAGTAGTATGAAGTTATTCTAGGAATAGCAGTGTGATTTTTGTTAACAATGCTCTGCTGTTCCAGTTTACCTTTAAAAAAAGTGACTGACCATTTCAGTTTGTCTGGGATTGAAAGATTTCCTGAAAAGTGGGACTTCCCATGCAAAAATTGGAGTGTTATGCCCAAGATTTCATTATCATCCCCAAAAGCCAGAGACCACCAGGGAGACCGAGTCATGCATGCAAAAGCAAAGGGCTTTATTATTATGGGCTTAGGCTGGCGGGGCCTAAACTCGGGCTCATAGACTTTACCGGCACAGTGGATCCATACTGAGAGCCCTGAACAAAGGCAGGGTAGGGCCTTTATGGGTTTGGGAAGGGGGAGTTACAGGAAATTGTGACATAGGTATAGAGGTCCAATCACTATCACCTATCATTATTGGCAGTCACTTTAACCATATATATTGTTACTTTTGGTGGGACCAATCACAACATTTAGAGTATTGACCAATTACAGAGTGGACCCAGGACCCTCACGTAGGGGCGTAGCTTCTATCTCTAGGCCCGCCCTTAGAAATGTTAAAGGTGTTAGCTGGCCTTTCCTGATTGGGTGTTACCAGGGTGGTCCCTCCTGCCTTGGGCAATGTGTGCACTTTTATTGTCTAATGATTCTGAGAAACTGACACCAAGGCCTCCAAGTTCAGAGGGAAACCTGAAGCCTGTCATGGAGTCAGTTTGGTTCAGACCTGCGTCCTTACAGAACGGGGCAACTCCAGGAAAATGGAGAGGGATATTGCCAAGTCTCACCATAAAGTGCAAGTATATTCATACCCTGCCAACAAAACAATAACTCAAGGTAAATGATCAGCTCAAATGGTAGCTTTGATTTACAACCCAGTGAGTCCCCGCTACTTCAAACATTTCCTGCCTACTTTCTCCCATCAGCTTCCTCTTGCAAACTGTCCTTTGATTCTGTCACTGTTGTTTTGTTTGTTGTCCACGTTTCTAATAACACTGGGTTGTTTCTGTGAACAGACTCTGAAATAGGTTCCGATATATTTTACTGTCCGCCTTCATTTATCTTTGTCTAGCTGTATTCAGATTGTTTGCTTCCATTTCACACTGTGGCTATTTTTTTTTTTAACAAGTTGATTCATTTTCCATTTTACTTAAGTTTTCTATTTAGTTTTTCAATATGGATGTATGGATGTGTTTCTTCAATACGAAATATTCCAGACGACCAAACAAAAAAAAAAGATGTAAAATATAACATTAAGGGACCCATTTACCCAGCAACAAGGCTGAGTATAAACATTAAAATGAAGTTGAACTCCCTTAACTCAGTTGCTTACTTTCCCTACCATCCTGAGCAAATGACTATACTAAATTTGATATTCATATTCACCTTTCCAAAATAATCTTCACATTTTTTATTTTACTGCAGATGTATATATCCATGAACAGTAGATTATATTATTTGAAATACTTTTAAGACTTACATGAAGTCTTGTTATACACACTGTAGGGGAGGAAAAATAATTTTCCCTCTAACCTACAGGTTCCTGCCTGAGACCCTCATGTAATAAGACAGATTCACAGGAAAAAACTAACAGAATGTATTACATAAACACCTCCTGTATATAAGGGAGATGTCCAGGAAAACAAAGTCCCCAAGATGGCCCCCCGCCTTCACCTTAAATACCATCTTCAGCAAGACAAAAGAAAAATGTTAGAGTGGAGGGGAGGCCAGTGATGGCAGGTTACCAGAAAACCACTGTAAACAATGGTAAGGTTCTTATGCCAAGTTAAGTCATTACCTTCTTTCTTTGAAGTGTTTCTAGAGATTTAGAGTCATCCTACTCTTCCTGGTACACAGAGGTAAAGCACCCTTACAAATGGAGATTCGCCTTATAAATGCAAATCACTCTTATAAAAAGGTAACTTCTGCTGAAATTTGAAAGTTTCTTCTGTGTCTGCTTTTTCTTAAAAATAATCAGCCCCCAAAAATCAATATGCCAAAAAGACATATTTTGGGATTACAAATTCTGCTCCCCTTCAGCAACCTCCTGCAACTTAAATGCATCAGTATTGTGTAGACAAGATTCAGCTATACGGAATACAGAAAATTCTAATCTAATCATTTGCCAGTCTAACAATATCTCATTTGATAAATACACTATAATTTATCCATTCTATTAATAGTCATGTAGATTGTTTTCCAACTTTTCACGATTTCAAATAATGTTCGTGTGTACTATGTATCTCCACATGCTCATGTAAGGATGTTCCTAAAACACACACCAAGGAGAAGCTGCTTGATCATAGGGATGTGCACCAAACATTCATGAAATATTTTGAAGACTGGTGGATAGAGCAATTTACACAACCTTTAGCATGATGTGAGAGTCCCTGACACCTCACATATTTGCTGACAGTTTACACTTTCAACTTTCCAATTTTTGTCATCGATGTGTAAGAAAAGATTTTTTTTGCAAGTCATTTATTTGCATTTCACTATGTCTCTTAGAAAAACAGATGCCTATCCTTCAGTTTCCCTTTGGTTTCTCTTTGTCTCCCTGTTGATCTCCCACTCAGGATTTATTCTCTTCTATTTTTTTTTCAAGGTCTCTACTGGCATAAAGTCTGTGGGAGAAGAGATGTATATCAACTGAAAATGGAAAAACTGGTAAAGTCATTATGCCTTACTACTTTATAATGTATATTATATGTTACATAATAGAGCATATATTATATATTATAATGTATATTATAATATATTTCTTATATTAGATAGCCAGCCCATCATTGTGTAGTCAAGTTTGCATCATATAAATCAATAGCAATCACCAGAAATATACTTGCTTCTTACACAGCATATGTTTCCAGACAATATGCAATAGTAAACTATGGCCCAAATACCTCATTTAAAGTCACATTAATATAAATTTATTTTACACATTGATTCTTGTCAAACAAAACTTTGGAGTAATTATTCTCCTGTTGGAAGTTCTCAGCTGGACTTCAACTATTTTCTACTCATTTCTAAAATGATTTGTATAAAAAGTTCTCCTCTCTCTCTCTTCTCCACCCTTTTAATTTTCTCTCAGAATCATGCTGAAGGAAGCAAGAAATAGATTATATTGAATTTTGTGCAGTGCTTGTAATTT
This sequence comes from Suricata suricatta, assembly GCF_006229205.1. Classification (NCBI taxonomy): domain Eukaryota; kingdom Metazoa; phylum Chordata; class Mammalia; order Carnivora; family Herpestidae; genus Suricata; species Suricata suricatta. The sequence goes on along the minus strand of NC_043712.1, from coordinate 43,614,285 downwards.
TGTTAAATGATAAATATTAATTATTATTTAAGAATACAATAAAAAGTTAAAGCTCTTAGTTCCTAACTATTGTGCACAGCCAACTACGGAGTTAATACAAATTTAATTTGTAATAATTACTTCTATATACATAAATTATATGGTACAGTATAATAAGTGATAATAGCACGTATTACAAAATAGGCTGACATCTTAACAAAAAAACATTCTAACACATGGCTATTATACTGGAGGAAAACAGTATTGTGAAGAGCTACAATTGCAATTTGCTTAGAAAACGAATCATAATGCATTAATGCCTCTGAATAATTTGCAAGTCAATGAACGGAAAAGATTACATAATTGACTGGCCATAGGTATTTATGTTATTTGGGGTTGGGAGTGTTGGTGGAAAAGGGGAGAGGAACTGGAATAAAGACTTGCATTAATAACTGCTTACATGTATGCTAAGATATCTTAGAACATTTAACCAGCAGAGATCTAAAATGCAATTACTTTGCATTTATTATTTTGCTGATTTGTTTGCTAATAAAATGTTATTGCCCGATGACAATTTTGAATTAACTACATAATAATGCTCTTGAAGATTAGCTAGATGAAATGATAGAATCCAATGCCTGAAGAATTACTTTAGAGATCATCTTGTGACTCTTAAGGCTCCCAGTAGCAAAATGCCTCTTAAATCATTGCGTATGGATGCCTGTTCCCTCTGTCTGTGGCAAATCCTCTCAACTTAAGTCCCAAACCCCGTCTTCCTCACTAATGGAATCTTGAATTTGAGCAGGGTTGCAAAGATGCCTAACTGAATCTTCACCATCTTCAGCCACCTGCATAGGCCGTCTGATACAGTGTAGTAAAATAAGCAAGCAGAAGTCTCCCAGAGGCTTCTGGGAAAATATTTTCTTTACTGATGAAAGAGGCAAAAGGTCTCTTTTTTTCCATCTTAAATATAGCTGTAGTGGAAGAAACTACAGCAGCCATCTTGTTGCCTTGAGGGAAAGGTCAAAAGAATTGCACAGACATTGATTCTTACTAAAGAGAACTTCTAGCCACTACTATATCACTGAAATCATGAACCTGGGAGTTATTACTGCAACCCCCTCCTCATAGCGCACATTAATTTGGAAGCTCACAATGTACTAGGCTCATTTGCTGAGCACTGGGTCATTTAATCCCCTTAAGCTGATGAGGAAGGATGGAGGTGTTAAACATCTAAGTGGTTAAAAAACAAGATTCAACAAAGCTAATTTTAAAGATCTTACTGGTTTTATTCGATGATTCATGATGTGGGAAGGGTCCCATCCAGCAGTTAGAAAGGAGCCCTGAGGTACTGTACAAAGTGAAAGAATTTACAGGCAGGAGGGGATGGAATAAGGAACCTCTACTAGAAAACGCGGATTGGTTGTGGCAAGATCACTTTTCTTGACTGAATGGCAGGGGTCTTTCAGATAGATTACCCAGCTAGCGTTGCTCAGGTAGTCCCTGATTGACTGGCTTAAGATCCCATTTCTGGAAGGGGCCAAAAAGTGTATAATGATATTAAGTCTTAGTTTGGTGATGTGGGGTTTAGCCTAAGTGACTGCGTGTTGGATCTCTTGTCTTATTTTTTAAATAATGCTTATATAGCTGTTTGGTGACAGAGCTGGTATTTGAACACAGATGATCTGGTAACAGAAACTGTATCCTATGATTCCTCACTTCTCTTTTACTCGTTTCCCACTTGCCAAATCATGACTGCACTCATACTGGTTGAGTCAGCCTGCTTTGCTCCCTTTCCAGTGGCATTGCTATGTCCTCTACAACCCAGACTGGATCCTAATATACCGCTTCTTCCATACTATCTTCACACTGCAAATATTTCCCTAAAATGCAAAGTGAATCCTATCTCTCTCTTCCTATAGCCTCCAATGATTAATTTGTAATTAACCAGCCATTCTTACTTTGTAAATGAAAGAATCCTGTATTAGACCAACCTGCGTGCCAAATACGAAGCCAGAGCTCTAACAACTAACTGCTTTAAAAATTATCTAGGGTTTTTTTTTTACTAAGCTTTTTATGTCTTAAAAAATAAAATGACAGTCATTCCTCTTCATAGGACATAACTGATATAAGATGGCATTGTCTTGCACAGAACCAAGAGACAGAAGCACAAGGGCATGATCCTGGGTACTGGGTGGTTTTAATCTGACCCATGTGGTGCTTTTTAAAAGAATTTAAGATCTGAAGGTCTAGAAACAGTGGTTCTGCATTCCTTCATGGCAACAGTTGGCTGGAATTGAATAATAGCTGCCCATTCAACAGTTCACCTTAGGCCCCCACAATGCCCTTCTGTTTTTATATTTGGCCTCTTCTGCTCATTACACTATGGGCTGGAACTGGGGAGATTTGAGTTTGGGACCCTGGATCATTGATATTCTAACCTTGTTACTGTTGCATTTGCAATCTTTGGAGCAGCAGCCATAGCCACTTAGTGGCTATATTTTTATCACTGTGAGGACATAACGGATGCCCAACATCCCTATAATTGACAATCTAGATAAGGAGGCCCAATGTATCAAATATGGCAGAAAGAAACTGAGTCCATAGACCATTCACAAGCCATGAGAATTGAAATATTAATTATACTCATGTCACATGACTATTATAAGGATGAAATAATAGAATGGAAAGCTTATAAGATCATCCTGGCATTTATTAAGTATTTAAGTGGATTGATGCCTCTTACTACATGATTGGCAGGCATAGAAAAAAGTTTCAGTGGGCGTCTGGGTGGCTCAGTCGGTTAAGCGTCTGGCTTCGGCTCAGGTCATGATCTAACGGTTCGTGGGTTCGATCCCCGCATCAGGCTCTGTGCTGACAGCTAGCTCAAAGCCTGGAGCCTGCTTTGGATTCTGTATCTCTCTCCCCTGCTCACACTGTCTGTCTCTGTCTCTCAAAAATAAATAAAAAACATTAAAATTTTTTTAAAAAAAAGAAAAGAGTTTTAGAACTCTTTTGAGAATATAACTGAAAGCATGAATCCTCAGGGCACCTGGCTGGCTCAGTTAGTTAAATGTCCAACTTTAGCTCAGGTCATGATCTTGTAGTTTGTGAGTTTGAGCCTTGTGTCAAGCTCTGTGCTGACAGCTCAGAGCCTGGAGCCTGCTTTGGCTTCTTGTCACCCTCTCTCTCTGCCCATTTCCTGCTTGTGCTTTGTCTCCCTCTCAATAATAAATACACATTAAAAAAAATTAAAGAGAAAAGCATAAACCCTCAACCTAAGGAAAATAAAACGTTTACTTATACATACAGTTTTTTTTTTCATAGGAGTTTAGGATCTAAAGCCACGCAGAAGCTGCTGAAGTGGACATCAGGATGATACAAGGTACAGAAAACAGAAAGTAGTGGTTCTCAGTGTGCATGAGTTTATAATAACTAGATAATATTTAACTGTTGTAAGAGAAATTAATTTATGCCACAAGCAAAAGTAAGGGTGGGCTTATAGATTGTTTAGTGGAGTGTTCTCAAATATATTAGGAGAGTTAAAAAACAAAATAGTTTCCGGGCAGAGAGCCCTGGTAAAGACACTTACAGCTCTGCAAAAACAATTCTGTAATTAATCTCATCAATATTTTTTTTCAAGAACCACATTGTTGTGTTTTCCTTGCTTTATAAAGCCAACATTTCTACCAGATATAATTGTGAAATGACTCTTCAATACATTAAGGAGTCTGCAGATAACCATAAATGTCATATTATTAATGAATCACATGTAACAAATTATATAAGTAGTAAACAGAACTGACTTTGTAATTAAAGGTTTTTTCTTTTCTGTTTAGAAGGGGGAGGAGGAAGGAGAGGGAGAGAGAGAGACTCCTAAGCAGGTTTAGCTCTGTCAGAGCAGAGCCCAACACAGGGCTTGATCCCAGGACCCTGGTGTCACGACCTGAGCTGAAATCAAGAGTGAAGTTAAACCAATGGAGCCACCCAGGTGCCCTTGTAATTGAGGTCTCAAGCAGCGTCCTGAAATAAGTATCTGTGGGTTTAGACATTCTAAAAGATGCTGAGATCCGTTCAACAGTCATAATGAGATTTCAGTTTACTCAGGGTTTTATCATTAGTTCAGTCCATTCCAGTGCACATACATGTCTCTCTATTCAAACAAAGGGACTCATAAGAGCAAAAAAAAAAAAAAAAAAAGTACAATCAAGAAAAAAGAGGACATTTACATAGGAGGACGAGAAGAAAAGAAAATGAACACTTTTTCAATCTCTATTACATATAGGGCTCTGTACTAGTTCAATTAATCTTCATACTATCCCTGGGAAGTAGTTGTTTTTATAACCTATTTTATAGATAAGGAGCAAAGGTCACATAAGTAGTCAGCAGCAATATACTTAGAAACAAACAAACCAAGTAGGATGGGCGGGGGGTGGGTGGTAGTAATCAGATGTTAGTGATGAAAGTGTCATGATAGTTATTGATTGGTTTTAAAAGGCATCAGTTGTCCATATAGAGACAGCATTTCAGATTCTTGGCAGTCAAGTTATATAAATATGCGGCCACAAATTGTAAGCTAGGCTAGAGTCATAAAAGTGAATGGATAAGATTGATCACAAAAGTTTAAATATCTGAGCAATTCACCACAGCATGTTTTTAATACGCCATAGTAGCAACTTCATAATATTCTCTAGGAGCCAAGCATAAATTGATCCATGTGTATCCAACTCTAATCACAATATTTCAGAGAGGAAAAAATATCCTGGGATGCTTGATTTCTAGAATTTAAAGAACATATTGCACTATAAAACTGCCTTTGAAATCTCAGAAAGAAAAATACTCATTGGGAGCCAAATCAGATAAGTGCTATGGTTTTATGTTCAGTTGACAGATACCAGTTGCTTTGCCAATTTGCTAAATCTTAATATACTTGCTAACTTTAGTCCACATCTATTTTTCCTCTTCCGCTCTGTTTTCCTCTGCCACTTTGTCCTTCTCTCTTTTGTGTCTGATTATCATAAAATGATCATACCGCAGAGCTTTGCTATTTCTTAAAAATGTAAATGTCGAAAATAAAGACTTTTGTGGATGTCAGACCCAGGCTGCTTTTTGCTATTTACAAAATACTGGGCTCATTTTCTTACGAAGCCCTGGAAATTGAGGGAGTTAGATCTCACAATGAAATGTCCTAGCAGGCTATTCCTGAGCGGAAGGCTACTGACAAATTTTATGGCTTTGGATCCAGAAATAAACACCATTCGGTGACTGTTTGTATAGTCAGGCCATTAAGTGCAATGATTTGTATTTCCTCAAGAGATCCCTTAAACTACAGTGCCTTGTGTTTGAGGCCAGCCTGGAAGTTGTATTTTTTTTTTTTAATCCTGCTGTTCACTGGCCAATAAATGTGTGCGGGGCACAATACCTCCCAGGAGGCATTTTCTTTCTGAAAAGACGTGAGTCTGTAGGGCTTCACACAGTCCCTGGGAGATGTCCTGAGTGTAAAGCACGCCTAGCAGCCATCTATTAATAAGTTTGTGTAAGCAACTTTCTACATGGGTGAGGCTGTAACCCTGTTTGGTCTATTCTGGACTCTGAATTCTGGCCACAATAGTCTAGATAGTTGTTGCTATTCTTAAGGATGTTCTTTGGAGTGAAATCTTATAAAGATAACAAAGAAGATAAGATGATGGTAATTAATTACCATTCTGAAATAAAGCTTACAACGGTTTTACCAAGGATTTCCCATAAGAAAGCAAATATAGTTATATTTTTGTTATATATTGTTATATATTGTAGAAAATACATTTATAAAAATTATAGTCAGTGGGAATAATTCCTATCTAAAACATAGTAAAACCCATCTCTGGCTAAATGGGCCTCATTTCCTAGCATTTTCTAAACTGTTTGCATCCTGTTGTGGGTGTCCTGTGTTGTTTATATAATTTATTAGTTTGTGGATATTGCCTCATAGGTACAGCCTTTATTTGTATTTGCCGCTCTGAATTCTCAACGATCACTTTCAAATGCTCTCAATATATTTCTATAGAAATATTTTTCCTTCCTATTTTCTCTGAAAAATGTTGGATGCTGCTTTGCATATTACTTAAGAAATGGCATCACCCCCCCTTTTTTTTTTCCAGTTCTGTGCCTTGCTACCCATTATCTGAGTACTCTATATCCTGACCTCTGAATGTCTTCATTGTCATCTAATGAAACATGGAAGAGTCAGGAGAATCGGTAAGTCTCTCTGATGAAAAGTATTTTTCACTGGGGTTCAAGCTGAAGATAAGTCTCCCACATTGGACAGAAATATATACTATAAAACATCATTATCCCTCGTCTTCCCTTCCTCTTGTGTCTTTCAACACTGAAGTGCAGGAGCTCATAATCCTGGAGCCCAAATCCACAGATGCATAGAACCTTACATACAATAGAAATTGAGTTAGGGTACTGATTTTAAACAGGAAGATATTAACAAAACTACAATTTTAAAATGTAGTCAGTCCTTTTATTAAATTCCTATTACATATCAGGCACCATGCTAAGTTCTAAAGATAATGTACGTGACTCAAAGAACTCACTTTCTACTGAAAAGAGATAGATGATAAGGAGATATTTACATAGTATAATGTCAAATGTAAAGTATAGACACATAAACTGAGTGGCTTTGTTATTTGAGATTCTACTAATTCATTGGCTACTCAACAGAATGTATTTTTTAGAGCAAAAAGAACATGCTTATAAAAAGAGATAAATGACTAAGAAACAAAAGAAGCCACTTTATGTATGTGTTGGGGGATATTTTATCAAAACTGAAGATTTTGAATAAATGAGTAAACCTGCATCTCTACCTACTATTAGCTGTCACGTGAAAATATTAAGAGGAACATATAAAATCATCAAGTCGAAAACATTTTTGGCCGGTAAAAATTTAACCGTACTTAAGATTGTAAGACACTTCTAACATTTGTGTGGTGGCTTGATAATGGAAATGCGTAATTTGAATTTAGGTAACAAAAATTAGCAAAAGTAATTGATATTTCCACATTTACTTGTGTATTCCCATTTTAAGGACCCTTAAGTGGGATATATATTTAAAGCTTTTATTGAGTAACTACCATGTATAATACATACATGTATATGCAAATAAAATACTGCACCATTAGAACAAGTATTGTGCTTTTTTATTGATAGAATCATTATTCTTTACAGCCATTTATGGAAATTCTTTCTCACTGTCTAGATGTAATTATGTTTTAATTCTCATATCAACTATGTACAGTGAAGACTATCTCAGTGTGCCTTGGCCATGTGTATCCCTCTTACAAGTTCGTCATGTTCCTTATCTCATTCTGTACCACTACCCAAATACTTGCAAACTTTTGTATCTGTCATCCATATTTTCTTTGTCTCTCTGCCTTCCTCCACACCCTCATTCTTCCAGTGGCTTCTCTAAGTCCATCATGGCTCCAGCAGGCCACTCGCAGGAAATGATTCTTAGACTGGCTCTGGAAATCTCAACTGATGCATTTGGGCTTCCTTTAAATGCACTTGCCTGTCATGTGTAGCACTTAAATTGCATCTCATGTGAGGAAATCATACATAGTTTATTTAAAAGCCCCTCAGCTCCCTTGCGGCGATAACCAAGCCCAGGCTGCTAAATCCTTGAGGGCCTGTGTTGTTTGCTACAAATCATAACATCAAATACAGTATCACGCACCCGGAGGAGCACCCCAAAAGCAATTTACGCTGATGAACCCCAGCCACTAACATAGGTAGCACTGGCTCTGTCTGCCTT
>NC_043712.1:43582918-43606408 GCF_006229205.1 Suricata suricatta | reverse complement strand
AATTTGCCTTGTTAGGTTTTGAACATGCTTGGGACTTATGATCATTTTCTTCTTTCTGAAACAAAGATTTAAAATTTAAAATTATTTTAAAATTTGAATCTCTACCCAATGCCTGTTCTGCCCTCTTTGTAACTGGGAAGACTAATTTGTTTGATTTCACAGGTTCACAGGCAGAGAGGAATTTTGTCTCATGATGAATCATACCTCAAGCTTCACCCATATCTGACTCAGATGATACTTAGATGAGACTCTGGACTTTGAATTAATGCTGGAATGGGTTAAGACTCAGGGCTATTAGAATGGGAGCAAATGTTTTTTGCTATGTGAAAAGAATATGAATTTTGGGTTAGAGTGTTATGGGCTGAATTGCATCTCCCAAATTCATATTGAAGTCCTAACCCTTCTAAACAGATAATTGAGATTAAATGAGACCATAAGGGTGGGGTCCTAATCTTACACCAGGGATGCACTGGGCACACAAAGAGAAAAGACCAAGTGAAGACACAGCAAGAAGGGAGCCATTTTGTAAGCCAAAGAGAGAAGCTACAGGAGAAACCTACCAACACCTTGATCTTAGACTTCAGCCTCCAGAACTGTGAGAAAATGCATTTTTGTTGTTTAAGTGAGCCTGTGGTATTTTATTATGGCAGTCCTATCAGACTAATACATTTTGAAAGGTGGAGAGAACAAGGCAGACTGGCTAGGAAGCTTGGAATCCAAGGAACAGTATGGTGAAATTATCAACGCAGAAAGGTTGATGTATGAAGATAAAATGAAGCCCTTAAAAAAAGGTTCAGAAAGGGAAAGTCTTTCTAGACTAGTAAGTAAGAAGTATTTCTAGCCAAAGGTGTAGAAAGAAGAAGTCTGACCTCTTCTAAAGATTAAAAAAATTTTTTTAAGATAAAAAAATGTTTCGACAGTAACTGTTCTTCTCCAACCAATTGACACAGAAAACACTGTGGCTCCGGTCTCATTCCTACAAGCAAAGACTGAGTGGGAAAAAAGACATCACCTTCACCAAGTAGTACCATGACTGAGTAAGGAAGACAATATTCATCCCCAGAAGTAATAAGGCATTTCCCTCAACCTCTGCTGCTGGAGTGATGCCAAAGGAGGCCAAGGGGATTCTTAGGACACTCAACACCATCCAGCGGTAGCAAGGACATATCCTGATGGTGTCAGCAAATGGCCATATGGAGAGTAGTAACAAGTACCTACAACCCTTCTCAAACAAGGTAGTTTCAGCAGAGGTCTGACAGAGAGCCAGAACTCTTAATCCTACCCAGCAGTAATGAGGAGCCCCTCCCCATATCAGCTGTCAACACCAGTAAAGAATAAAACATGGATTTCTATCCCTAACTGACAGAAAGCAGAGTTCCCGTTTCCTCTGCCAGTCAATGCTAGGGAAAATCAAGTAAAGCTGAAGGTCCAAAGAACATTCAGTCTCATAACATAATACCTAACACATTATGATGATTATAAAGTGTTGCTCATAATAATTTATTAAGAATTAATTCATACACTTCATCAGGATTTCAATAACAAAATATTACTCATCATTGGAAATGTTAAGAGAAAAGACAGCAAATGAATGTCAACACCCATAATACAGAGATTTCAGAACTATCTGACAGATCTTTTAAAGCTTCTGTCATAAAAGAACTTCAAAGATCAGTCACAAAAACAGATAAAAAAATGAAAAAAATAAAATGCTTCAGTAAAGAAATAGAAAACATAAAGAAATACCAAATGAAAAATTTGGAACTGGAAAAACCAAACTCGATAGAACAGCCCAACAATGGAATGGAGGGCACTGAGGAAATAATCAGTGAACCTGCAGCAAGAACAACAGAAATTACCCAATCTGAACAACAGAGTAAAAACAGACAAGAAAAAAAAACAAAAACAAACAAACAAACAAACAAAAAACACAGACCCTTAGAAACTGCAGGACTATTAGCAAAAGATCAAGCATTCATGTTGTCAGGGACTGGAAGAAGAAGATAAAACACAGGCCTGAAAAATTATTTGCAGAAATAATGGCTAAAACCTTTCCAAATTTGTCAAGGGGCCTAAATTTACAGATTCAACAAGGTGTGTGAACTCCAAACAAGAAAAAATGAGAGAAATTCACACCAAGGTATATCATAGTCAAACTTTTGAAAACTAAGATAAAAATCCTCAAGAGAGAAATGAGACTTTACCACTGGGAAAGACAGTTTGAACAATAATATATTTTTGCTCAAAAAGCATGGAGGTCACAAGGAAGTGGCATGACATTTTTCAAGTGCTGAAAAAAAACAAAAAAGAATTTCCAATCTAGAAATCCATATGCACTGAAAATATACTTCAGAAATAAAGGTAAAATTAGGATATCAAAAAGAGAAAAATTTTCACCAGCCATAGTACTTTAACAGAGTGGCCAAAGGAAGTTTTTAAACAGAAGGGAAATGATAAAAAATTATTTTTAGAGAATTTTAAATAAAGAAAGAGCAAAAGTAAAAAATATGAGTAAATACAAGATAGTTTACTTCCTCCTTTGATTTTTCTAAATCATGAGTGGCCACTGAAGCAAAAATTCTAACAATTATGTGGTACTAAATGTGTATAGTGCATACATTCCAAACAATTATAAAGAGAGGGGAAAAAGGAGTTTAAAGGGAGGCAAATTTCTATTTGAACTATTTGAAATAGTAAAATGCTGACAACCACAATCTGTGATAAGTTATGTCTATAATACCTAGGACAACCAAAATAATAATAATAATGATAATAAAGTATACAAGGAGACACCATCAAAAATAATGTAGACAAATCACAATGGAATTCTAAAAACTGTCCACATAACCCAGAAGAAGATAAGAAAAAGAAAAAATAAATAAAAATCAAAGAGGACAAATAGGAAACAAAAAATAAAGTGGGAGACTTAAACTCTAACATATCAATAATTAAATGTAAATCATCTAAATGGATTACCGAAAAGGTAGACATTAAAAGACAAGACTAATAAACATGACTTGAATTCAAGAATCTCACTTCAAACATAACGCTATAGGTATGTTAAAAGTAAAAATAGAGAGGGCACCTGGCTAAGTCAGTTTGTAGACTCTGATCTCAGGGCTGTGAGTCCAAGCCCCATGTTGGGTGTGACGCTAACTGAAAACAAATTTAAGAAATAAAAATGTAGGAAAAGATGTATCATGCATTCATAAAAAGATAAAATTTAAAAGATAAAATTTAAAAATTCATTCTTTGAAAAAAAGCACTATTATTCACAAAAGACAAAGAAAAAAGAGAGAAGGAACATATGATTAATATCAGGCATAAAATAGTGATTGTCTTTATAGATCCTGCAGATGTCAAAAGGGAAAAAGGAAATACTCTGAACAACAGGTCACAAAAGCAGATACATGGATATCAAATCAGCACGCGAAAATATTTTCAATATCATTATCCATATAATGATGGTGTACAAATTATATACACAAAGAAATATTACTACATACATATCAGAACAGCTAATATAAAATATAGTCACAAGAACAACTGCTCCAGAGAATGCAGAAAGCCTTGATCTCTCATTCAGGGAAAGTATGAAAATACAAAATTATACAGGAACCAGGTATAGTTTAATAACACTTCCTGATTTTAAGAGTCCTTGCAACTACCCTATAATTCAGAAATTGTACTTCTGAGAATTTATCAGACCAGAAATGAAAACGTATGCTCATGCAAAAACCTGTACCTGAATGTTCATAACAGCTGTATTTCTAATACCCAAAAACTTAATGCAGAAATCATTCTACAGATCAACGGTGAAACAAATCATAGTCTGTTCATACCAGGGAATACCATAAAGCAATAAAAAGTAACTAAGTAACTTTTCTGCAGATTATACAGCAGATATTGAGTAAATAGTACTTTTACCTGGTAACATGAATTGTAAGGTTGGGTCAGAATTTTAAGTAGAGGACAGAGCTTACCTTGGCATGCTTGTGAGCCCAGTGTGGTATAGGACCATTACAAGAGGCTTGAACTAACATACTATCCTGAAAAAAAAAAAAAAACTGGTAGGAGATAGTGGTTGCAGGTGAACATGTGGACCTCCCTGACCCCCAACCCTGGGAATGCAGGGACTAGCTGCATGGTCACAAGGTCTCTCGTGTCATGGAGCTGAAAGTGAAATGTGTCAAAATCAACACTGGGTGCTCTATGTGTTGTGACAATGACATGAAAGATAACTGGAGCTACAAAGCTAAGACTTAGAAGCAGACGGAAACTAGGAAATAGCTGCACCTTCTGTCATCTCCTATCTTCATTCTTCATGCTTGCAAGAAAACACACAAGCCAATGGAGAGGAACTTAGAGCTAGGAGCGTAACCCGAGACTGAGTTAATCAAATCCGTTTGACAAAGAAATCACTTGTTTGGACTGAATTTGCTTAAAAGCCTACAAAATAAGATTTCTAACAAATGCAGATAGTTTTTGCTTTTGTTTTATGGGTTTTTTGTTTGCTTTTTGGTTTGTTGGTTGCCTTTGTTTTTTAGTTTTGAGTTCTACTTTTGCTAGTCTAACTTTTGTGGACTGTCATAACAGGGAAGTGGTCCTTTGGCCACTCAGATTTGAGACTGGTTATTGGTTTCATGTTAAGTGCCAAAAAATGGAGAACTAACGGTAAGTAATATGCCATCCTGCAGGCTCACTATGTGGTAACAAGAGTCACAAATGTAGTGGGAGCTAAACGTGAGTAGAACCCATGTCTGTGACTGATTGCTTCCAGGCTCTCTGAATAGCTCTGAACACAAAAGCCAAAGGTCCAAATTATCTGAATACAGACAGCAATGTTTTCAGATTGGGTATTCCTTTCAGAGACAGCAGAGTTCCTTTCTAATTTTAATCCTTGGTATGCATCCTTGCTAGGAGAGTAACATATTCTATGACTAGTCTCTCCTCAATTGTAAATTCCTTTGTGCTCTTATTACAAATAGTTAGTGGGGGCTTCTTTCATAATTGCTTTCTCTGGGAGTATAGTGCTTGCTAGTCATAGATCATGTATGCTTTTATTACTGTTAGTTTCTGGTAAAGTGCACACTGAATCATTGGATTGGTTCAAAATATATTTGAAATATTGACTTTTCTATTGTGTCACACTTTTTCCTGGTATTTATCTCATACAGCATGTCTTACTTTACTAAAGCTTCAATTATATGTCTAAATAAGGCTTAGGCATATTTCCTCATGTTTCAGGTAAGCATGATTTTTCTGTAATCAAAACAGTGCTCTAGCAAATACCTTTCTGGTTAATATATAAGTGAACTTAATGATAATTGACAAGTAGTAATGCTTAAGAATTGTATGCATTTTGAAGCATTTATTGTTAATATTCATAAAAGTGAATCTGGACTTTCGACATCACATGCTAAATATATGTCAACTATTTTGCACTTAATATGTGCAGAGAAGTATTTATAAGAAGTGTTAATCTTTCATGTTACCAGTTTTAAAAGGTATTTTGTCTTTTATTGGATTTTTAAATTAAATAATAAATGTACATGGTTTAAAAATTAAACAGTATTGAGAAGCTTATAAAATGAAGCTGTTTCCATTCCCACTCTTTTTTTTTACTGTTTTTTTTTTTTTTGAGAGAGAGAGACAGAGTGCAAGTGGAAGAGGGGCAGAGAGAGAGGGAGACACAGAATCCCAAGCATCCTCCAGGCTCTGAGCAGCACCGAGCCTGATGCAGGGCTCAAACTCATGCACTGCGAGATCATGACCTGAGCCAAAGTTGATGCTTAACGGACTGAGCCACCCAGGCGCCCCTCTATTCCCACTCTTTAACTCTGCTCTCTAAAGATAGTAATTTTTAACTTCTTTCTCCATTTTCTTAAGTATTTAAGTATCTAAGTAAAAGATTTATACTCTAATTGACTTACAAATTTTATATACTATAAATTAATAATATACTATCATATTATTAATTATAATACAATATTATTTATATTACATTAATATATATATTATAAATACATTCAATATATTTGTTTGTTATTTGCTAGATTTCAATAAATGACTATTTTTTCAATTACTTTATCAGTAATACCTTCCAAATGTTCTATAAAAATAACCAGTGCTCCTCTTTTCATGGAATCTTTCCAGAGCCCTCTGTCCACTTGTTCCAAATCAGCATGATAGTCTGTAAGTCTGCTCTTCATCTAGCATCTGGATTTTCACTCACCTTGCTCCTACTTTAGATCCATTGTTTACTGAATCACCTGTTTTGACTTAAAGCCTCATTTTGCAAGAAATCCTTAACTAATTTCCTTAGGAAAAATACATAAATGGTCTTTTCTGAAGATCTGTAGGTATGAAAAAAGTATATCTTGCCTTCATACTTGATTAATATTTTGGCTGTGTATAGAATTTTAAAGTAGATTTTCCCTAAGGACTTTGAGAATATTTCACCATGGTCTTCTTGCTTTCAACACCACTGCTTCCCAATGTTATTAAGTGGTCTGTGGTGATGGTGCTCATGATTTGTTTTAATCCAAAATCTTATGGGAATATCTCCTTATTTATGGTGCTGAAATGTCATCATATGTCTTTGTGTGAGTCTACTTTCATCTATTGTCCTGAGCATTTGAGAGGCATCTTCAATATAGTATTTCATGTACTTCTATTTTCAATTTTTCTTATGCTACCTTTCTCCTCTATTTTTTTTTTGCTTCCCTATGTATTGTGGGTGTGAGTGCAGAAGGTAAATGCAAATAATGAAACCATATGATAGTTCTTAATACTCCAGATCAATGGAAGAACCCATCCCTTCTATTCATGTTTCATTAGCCACAGAAAATCACATGAACACAGTTTATGTAGTTTATGCCAATGGGATGAAATGTCAAAGGAATATGGCAGAGGGCCAGTGAATATTTTGGTAATAATAAAATTTACACTTGGTGTCTGTTCATATATGAGTGATTATTAGCTTTGCAAACATATTCAGGATTGCTGATGGATGAGTTTCACTGTCTGGTGATTGGGGCAGGGAGTAGGGAACATCTATTCAAGAGGGTCACCCATAGGTTTGTATGTCGTGGTATTTTCACCAGTAGTTGTACCATTTCTTTAGAAAAGAATCAACAGACTTCTGCTTGGGGGAAATTTAACCTGGCTACAGCCATTCTAAGAACAAAAGGGACTAGAAGGGCAGGCCTTCAATGAAATCTTTGTTTTCAATCACATACCTTGTCTGTTTCCCAACACACTTGAGTCAATGATTGCGAGTTCTGTCCTATTAAGTTTCTCCAAAGTGTAAACCTTTGGTCTCCTGCCCAAGGGCATTTATCTAGCTAGATGGATTATGGAGTGATCATACATAGATGCAGATATTCACCCTGTTTTTAAAGAGACTGGTACTCAACTCTTCTCACTACCCCCGGAATTGATATCTCCAAGCCTTAAACCTTTTAAAAGTCTCTTGCCACAGAACAACTGGCTTCATTTTCAGTATTCTCCCCTCGATACAGCTGAGGTTTTAGCCCTTCCACCCAGCTGAATTCATTATCACGCCTGCTTTTGCCTTCCAATGCATCTGCTACTATCTCTTCCCCATAATCTATGTCCTTGTGAGCTTATACAGTTTGAATCCTCAGTGTCATTTTAGTAGCCATTTGGGAGGAAGCACAGATAAGCACGTTTGACTAGAAGCCAAAATGCAAAGGCTTAAGTCTAGAAGCGGGGGGCGTGGTGAGGAATGTTGAAGAATTTGTGACACTCTGGAAGAAAAGGTAATAGGGCACTACAACTGTGTTCAAACCAACCCTGAGACTTAAACATTTGAGAATGAAGACAATGAACAAAGAACAAGAGGAAGAGAATGGATATAAATCGCAGGGAAAAAGAACAATGTTCTTTAACATAATGAAACAGGCCTAGTGGATAAGACTAACCAACAAGCTATAATTAATATGGAAGATGAGAAATGTGATTCGGTAAGTAAAATAATATCTTAATAATCATCTTAATGAGTTCTTATAAGTTTGTTTTTTACACATGATAAAGCTACTTTACAAAACTCCTGTAATATGATCTAGACCCGAGGGTAGAAAACATGTTTTGTTCCCTTTTTTTTATTTCCACTGCCAGCAGAATGCCTGGAACATAATTCAATTGCTGTTGCTTGAAGGCCTTAATGCCTTCTTGATTTAATATAATTGAGGGTCATAATACCAATTTAGTAATTTTAATTCAGAAAATCTGTGGAATAGGAACCTGGCATCTGCAGAGTTATTTAGGCAGTTTATTAAAACACAACACAAACTATACTTGGGAAAGGACCCCATGCACAGGGAAATAAGATGATGAGTCTTTTATTTGCAAAACATTTTCTTTTGCTTCTCAAATTGCTTAAGATTTGTCTTTGATAATTACAAATCAGGATTTAAAGTAGGGTCACTATCTTTCATAAAAGAAAGTATGAAGGTTTTATACCAAGCTAAAGAACTCAGATTGATTTATGTTATTATGGACACAGGCATCCATTTAAAAATATATTTGGCAAGTACCTTTGTTCCAGCACTCTTCTGTGTTTTAGGTTTATAGTGGTAAACGAAATAGGGAGAACCCCCAACCCCCTTTTTAAACAATCTCTTTCCTAATGGAGATTATACAGTGGTCATGGGACACATACAATGAAAAAAATCAATAAAACATATAGCATATTGGATTGTCATAAAAGTTATGGAGAAAAAATAAATCAAGGAAAGTAGTAATGGAAATGCATCCCTGAAAAGGCATTCTGAGTAAAACTTGAATTTGCAGATGGTTGGGAAAGGGCATTCCCAAAAGAGCCAATAACAAGTGCAAAAGCTGTGAGGTGCTAGAGTTGATCCCTGAACAACACAATCCACTTATATGGGATTTTTTCAATAAATTTATTACAGAACTGTAAATGTATTTTCTCTTCCTTATTATTTTCTTAACATTTTTTTCTCTAATTTATTTAAGGGATAGAGTGTATACTACATATACAAAGTGTGTGTTAATTAATATTAGTAAGGTTTCTCTTAGTAGTTAAGATTTTGGAGAAACAAGAATTACATATGGATTTGTGACTGCATGGGGGCGTTGGTACCCCAAACATCCCTATTGTTCAAGAATCAACGTATGTATTTTGCATTTTTGAGTAATTAAAAGACTAGTTTGACAAAAGCAGTGTGTAAGTAGGGATGAGAAGTAGATCAGATCAATGTCAGAGGAATAGTATAGAAACCTTGGAGGCGATTAAGAGAACTTTGGCTTTTACCCCGAGTGAGGTGAAAAACTGATGGGGATTTTGAGTAGGGGAGTAAAAGCTCAAGAATAATTCCTTTTATCTGAGTTTACTGCTGGTTCTAACAGGAATAGATAGGCTAGTAAACTTTAACTGAGTAAATCAAAATCAGTGTCCAATTTGGCTTTTACTATGCATATTTGATATTATTATCATTAAATTTATATGCTGTGGAAGATTAATTTCACTAATGATGTCAAAATTTAATAGTGCTCCTATCTGAGCCCTTTTTCATGTAAACTATCAGGGCTTCCCACTCAATTTGGGTATGACCAGGTGCTTCCTTTCAACCATTGGGAGTTAGAAAGTGTAATGCATGCAGAAGCTTGATGTGCTTGAATGATTTCAGAATCTTGCTCTTATGTTCTGCCCTTGTCATAAAAACACATTTGGTCTAGCCTATTAAAAACAAACAAACAAACAAACCCTAAAATAGCCAAACCATAGAGCAGAGCTTAGTTTCTCCAGTTGTCCCAACTAATAGAATAGCCAACAGCCCACCAATCTCTAGACATGTGTACAAACCCAGCCAAAGTCAGAAAATCTGCCTCAGTGACCCACAGCTAAATACAGGCACATGACCAAGTCCACATGGGATCACCTGGGTCAAAACCCAGATCAAGTAAAAGTTGTAGACTCATGGGCTAAACAAATGCTTATTGTTGTGTGCCCCTGATATTTTTCATTCATTATCGAGCAGTATATGGTAATAGGTAACTGATGCACATGTTAAGAAATTTAATTAAAAGAAATAATCACACATAACCATATTTTAGAAACGATGCTCAACATCACTCATCATCAGGGAAACACAAATCAAAACCACCCTGAGATACCACCTCACACCAGTCAGAGTGGCTAAAATGAACAAATCAAGAGACTATAGATGCTGGCGAGGATGTGGAGAGATGGGCACCCTACTACACTGTTGGTGGGAATGTAAACTGGTACAGCCGCTCTGGAAAACAGTGTGGAGGTTCCTCAAAAAACTATCAATAGGCCTCCCTTATGACCCAGCAATAGCACTGCTAGGGATTTACCCAAGGGATACAGAAATGCTGATGCATAGGAGCACATGCACTCCAATGTTCATAGCAGCACTGTCAACAATAGCCAAAACATGGAATGAGCCTAAATGTCCGTCACCTGATGAGTGGATCAAGAAGATGTGGTATATAGATATACAATGGAGTACTACATGCCAATGAGAAAGAATGAAATATGGCCATTTGTAGGAAAGTGGATGGACCTCGAGGGTGTCATGCTGAGTGAAATAAGTCAGGTGGAGAAGGACAGATACCATATGTTTACACTCATAGGTCTAACAGGAGAACAGGAGAAACATAGTGGAGGACCAGCAGGAGGGGAAGAGGGAAAGAGCTGGGGAGAGAGAGGGATGCAAAACTTGAGAGACTATTGAATACGGAGAATGAACTGAGGGTTGGAAGGGGAAGGGGGGGAAAGAGGTGGTGGTGATGGAGGAGGGCACTTGTGGGGAAGAGCACTGGGTGTTGTATTGAAACCAATTTAACAATAAACTATTTAAAAATAAATAAATCAATAAAAAATTTATCTTTCTCAAAAAATAAAAATAAAAATAAGAGGATATAGCAAAAGGTAAACAAGATATTTAAAACTTGAAGAGGAAACCATGTATAGATATAAAAAATAGTACATAATCTCCTTATAAATATGAGAAACGTGGAAGGTTTCTCAATTTCATCAAACCAAGAGCATAAACTATAAGAAAACCCAGAAATTACAGGATTATATTTATATGTGTTAATTCAAATTTCTAAAAACAACTACAACAAAAACCTTACCAAATGCAGTTAAAATAATTGCCAAGGTAATAGAGCATGGTATAGTGGTTATTATTATTTTGTTTTTATTTTTTTCTTACATAGGCTCTACACCCAATGTGGGGCTTGAACTCCTGACCCTGAGATCAAGAGTTGCATGCTCTACCAGCTGATCCAGCCAGGTGCCGCAGTAATTCATTTTTAAATCTATAACACATAAAATTAAAAGGTAAAAGAAGGAAAAACTATGTTGTCATCTCAAAAGATGCCCAAAATGCATTTACTGAAATGCAAATATATCTTTAACAAAAGCCTCTGTAAAAAGATGGATATACCTGTGACTATTACTCCACATAATGAAGAATAATGGATTTAAGCCAAGAACTCACATTCTACTGATTGTGGCTCTCCCATTATAACCTGAGTGAGTTGAGGATCTGTGAGAAGAGAATTCTAAAATTGACCCTAAATTTCCTGCCCCCTAGTCTACATGCTTTGGACAATCTCCACTCACTGAGTGCAGGTGGTGCTTGTGAATACAATGGGTCTCCATTCCTTCCTAGATTACTTGTTGCGTATCTTAGGTTCATAAGAAGGGGATTACCCTGGCGGGCCTAATTGGTAGGATTTCTGACCCACTGAAGCAGTGAGACAATATATGTCTGCTGTTTCAAGCCATTATTCTGTGGTAATTTGTTATATAGAAAGAGAAAACTAAAACAGATACATAATAATTGTGATATAACATAATAAAATTATCTAAGAAAAATTCTGTGATAATCAAGTGATTATTTGAATAAGTTTAACGTATATGAAAAATAATGTTAGAAAAAGGACCCAATTCTTGCTAGCAATACTTTTTAAAACCTAATTTAGGGATGCCTTGGTGGCTGAGTTGGTTAAGAGGTGGACTTCAGCTCAGGTCATGATCTCACAGTTCATGGGTTTGAGCCACGCATCAGGCTCTGTGCTGACAGCTCAGAGTCTGGAGCCCGCTTCTGATTCTGTGTCTCCTCCTCTCTCTCTCTGTCCCTCCCCCACTCACACTCTGTGTGTGTCTCTCTCTCTCAAAAATAAAAATTAAAAAACCAATTTAAGCTAAATTAAAAATACCCTGCGTTCATAATTTTAAAAAATATATCAAGCAGTTACTCAGTGAGTACCATCTACTCTTCCTACAACCCCTCAATTTCCATTTTCTTGAGAAAACCTTCCCTGAAGTTGATTAAATTGAATTCAATCTTTACATGTTCTTGGTGCTCCATATACCAGATACTGTCCCTTTTACTAGTTATCATGTTAAAATCTATCTCATTGTATGGTTTGTTCTTTCATTGTTAGTCTTTCTAACATATAACATGAGAATCTATTTTTGCTCAATGTTTTTCTCCAGTATGTCTATAGAGTTTAGCCCTCAAAAAATGTAATGGATGTTAACGAATGATGGAATGAAATAGTATATTATTAATTATCCCTAAATTAACTTATAAGTTTAAAAAGCATCAGTCAATGAACAGCATGGGTAACCTTCAAGAGAGACACTTCATTATGCAATGAAAATAGAATGAACAGAAGATAAAGGTAGGTTACTCAAACACGTGTGAACACAAATGTGTGTTTCTCTATTGTATTACCAAGTTGATTTCCAAATTGTATTAATCAATGAATACATAAAGACAGTGTGGTAAAGAAGAAATTGTGATGGCATTTAATTGTTCTCTAAAAAAGAGATAAGAAAATATAGAATTAGTAAGTCATTCAAATGTAACCTGGAATATCAAACATAGGGTAATAATGTTTTTAACGACGTATATAGAAGAAAACCATGCCTGGCACACTTTAAGAAAAATGTCCTCTTGAAGAACTGAGAGACTAGTAACATCACTTTCAATATCTAAGGAGGAGTCTACGCAGAGGGTGGAACTAATGAATGGAAAAATTTCTTACAAACCATAGACAAAAACAAAATATAGTATGTAAGTTGAATGTTTCCTCATAAGACAGATAACAAAGAAGTTGAGAACAAAATGGAGAAGAGATAAAAGAGAGGAGAAATAAAAATAACTAGCTGAGAAAAACAAGAGAGAATAATCATGAAAAGGAGAAAGGAAATCAAACTATAAGGAAAGGGAAAAAAATCCATTATACAAGAAACATGTATTTGTCATAAAAGGGAAAAAAGATCAGAGGGGGAAAAAAGATGAAGGAGAAGATAAGGATAAATATAATGACAATAGAGAAGTGATAATCAGGAGGGACAGTCACCGGCATAGAAATTTGAATGGATACTTCGAAGAAAATCAGAGAATAGAATGGGAGAGAAATACACAGAGAAGACAGTAAAAGAGGGAGAAATACAGAGTGAGGAGACCCGGAGAGAACAAGTAGTTTTAGGAAAGAAGGAAAGTGAAATGAGAAAAAAAATGAAAGTGAATGAATGCAAAAGTAGGGAAATATATGACGACATAGGGGTTGATATTTCTAAGCAATTATGGAAGCAAATCAATGTGTCTATGATTCATTTTCCTGCTGGAGGAAATAGGTATCCATGTGGCCAAAAAACTCAGAGCTTTTAAACCACTCAAAATGATCATCTCCCTTTTATAATTACTTTTACAAATTAAGTATATATTAGTGCTGATTCCCCTTATAGTCTCGATATATTTATCTCATTTATTCAACATGTAGAGTAGATCAATAAATGAGTTTAAGAAATGATTGGATCCGTGTGTGTGTGTGTGTGTGTGTGTGTGTGTGTGTGTGTGTGTGGTGCCATCTTTCTAGCTCTGTTAGCGGAACTCCTCGTACAGTCCACCTCACAGGGTGAGGAACTGACGAGTCATGAGGGAGGGTGTTTTGAAATCTAAGGTTCACGATTGCTAAACAGTAACAACCACAGGGATCAAGAACACACCTGTGCCAGTCCTGGCTAAAAATGAAAAACGAGAAGATGGTTGCCTTTTTCTCCTTTGTCTTCCTATAGGAGAGGAAAACCTGGTGGAGATTTAAGCATCTGGTGCTAAGCTCAAGGCCCCTCTGTGTGCTTCACAAATCAACACTCTCCAGCTGGGTGCCTGGGACCTTTCCTGAATCAATGTTTTATTTTTATCAGTGATAGGTAAACTCCACCTGAAGGGGTATTTATATGTGTTCTCCAGATGGTTTCCTGCCTCTCTGTCTGCTTTCTAGGGGCAGGTCTCATGTTCTCTGTGCTGCACAACAACATGGACTTCTAAATAAAGATAAAATACTATATTGTTTCCACATGCGCAGAAGTCCATGTTCACTGTGCTATTATCTTTGTCTTCCTTATACAATCTTTCTATTTTTCCAATCCATTTTCTCCGACTTTTTAATTTGGTCTTCAGTAATATGCAGCGATCTCATCAGAAAATACATTTAGCACAATGGCTAAATTACTGGGTAGGAATTTCATTTTCTTTGGCATTTTAAGATACTCTAAGTAAACTGATAGTAAATGCTTTGGGGATGATAGACCTCTTTTATCAGTGTTGAGCTTACCACTCAGTGTTAAATTATTTCTTGAAATGGTTAGTTGGTGAGAATAATATTGAGAAGAGAAACATTAAATGTGTTTGACTAAGCTAAGAGCTCTAGCATATATTTTAAATTAGTATGTTCAGTATTATCACCCTTAATTCAGTCCTATCACAAATATACTGTGTGATGGCACATTTTTCAAATAAATAGGGACCAGAGCAGTGGAATTAGCTGACACTAACTAAATAGCTATTTTATGGATTTCTTTTCCTGTTTAAATGAGCTCCTAAGAATAAATGTAGAAGATGCTTTGGAAATGGACTGGCATGATTCAGAAATCTATATTTACACATCTTGGAGACAAATTCTTGGTTTAAACCCCTCCTCACCATGTGCAGAATGAAGGTGAAATATCAGAGACAGAAGGGCAGCAGGGCATGAGGATGGCACCCATTCAAGGGCAGGTCTTTGAAGCCGCAGGGTCCACACCACGATAGCCCTTCCTTTTTATTCTGCTTCTGCTCCCACATGAAAGTGGGCACAGTCCCTGAAGCCAATTTCAGTCTCACAGTTTAGAGCTCGGTACTTCACATGCTTCTTTGAGATGTGTGATCTTTTTCCATCATCTCTAAGATCTCCCACATGTCTGACCTTTCACTCTTGTGATCTCTTCATATTCTTTTATAGAAAATTGCTGTTGACGTAAAACCCACCTTTCCTTGGTGAATCAGAACACCAGTGTCGGTCTTTCCATTGGCAAATCACACATAACAGGTGTTAGTCACTTTCAAGAATGAAACAATATATGTAAGAATATTAGAAAAAAATCAACAAAAAGCTACTATATAACTAGGCAGTAATATTCAAAGACTGGTAAAATTCCATCCACTCTCTAGCACATAAATATGGTTTACATTGTCTGCACATAGGTAGCCAATTCAAAGTTATACACATCAACACAAATAATATCTATATAAATGAATCGCTCAGTTGGGCGCACTGCCAGAGAGATGTGATGTAATGGATAAGCAGTTGTTCCCGTAGGAACAAGCTCAGTTTTCATCCTGCCGCACATCTCTTTAGCGGAGTTAGTGAATCTCTTCTTGCAAGAAACATCCACTAAGAAGGATGATGGATAATATTTGGTTCCCATTAGAGTAAGTTGTTTTGGCCTCAAGTAAAAGAACTGAGAAGAACAGAAACAACCTGGCATGTCATATTCAGAAGCTAAAGCACATTTATTGTGACATTTGATGATAGTAATGCATCTTGGTACCATATTATTTGGTGTGTCATTCTTAGATCTTATGTTGCCATAACAACAGAGAGAGAGAGTGTGTGTGTGTGTGTGTATTTAGTAGAAAGACAATCCATTTTCCTCCAATTTTTTACTTTGATCTAATGAACTTGCTTCTTTTCTTTGAAGTTGTTCACAATAGGGCATGATAGAAGGAACACAGGTAATAATTACAGAAACTTCAATAGGAAAAAAACCCAACATATCTTAAATGAAAGTTTTAAGCCCCTTGCCTTATGTCCCAGGACTGTTAAAGATGATTGAAGTGATTCCTGCCAGTATCTATCATAATGCCCTTTTCCCCTTATCAGAGACCAGCCAAAGATACAAAGGTTATGCCTTTCTTGATTAATCTATGTGACAGGGGCAAATTGCCTGTTGTTTCTGTTTTTTTTCTACAGAGTGCCAGAGGCAGGAAACTACTATGCTTCACTAGTGACTCATAAAAAAACTTAATAGAAGGTCTCTAATGCCCACTGGCCCTACAGTTCCTGATTGATGTAGTCCCAAACTCAGCAGGCTCCCCTCACTGAACTTAGCATGTCAGAGGCATGGGAAAGAGTCGGGGGTGGGCAGGATCCCTTGTACTCTGGAATTAAGGAAGGTGGGTCTGACATATTTTGCTCTTGGTAATTTTATCTATATTTATGAAGACAACATTTTGTTATCATTGTTATGTATCAAGTGAGTACATTTATGTTGGATTACTTATTGTAAAACCATTCTTTTATATACTTTACAACTTAAACTTTACACATATTTACAAATATTTTCAGGGTCAAATATGCACCCACACTTAATATTTGGAATGCATATTTTATCACAGTGTTTCCCAAATCTAGCTGTGCATGAGAATCACCATGGAGAATACTGAACATATAGATTCATGGGCAAACCAATACTGGTGTCCTGATTCAGTAGGAAAAGATGTTACTAAGACTGTTCTGATACCCAATCAGGTTTGAGAATTAGAATTCTATAGGAGTTCCTGCACGGAAACTTAATATATGTTTGTAGTAAAAACACAGAACCCATTTGTACTTTATTCTTCTTTCTTCTCATATATTATGTACATGTCTCTAAGAGAAAAACAGTATCACACCCATATGACAAAATGCAATTGGAAGATATGCCAGAAAGATTGATAATGTGAGAGAAAAGATTGTGTGATTCTTTACAAACTTATCATTACCTCACCCATGTAGGAAGCACTAAATTTAATTTTTGCAAAATTTTCTTTTCCTTGGACTTTAATTTTTGAAGTACCGTAAATATGTGCTATCTTTGAATTTATCTCAACAAAAAGCTAGGTTTCTAGTCCATCAGTGTAGCCTGTTTTTGTATTTCCATTTATGGATTGGCCATAATGTTAAGGAATTAATGAGATATGAAGAATGCAAGTATTATGGAGTTTTAAATCATTTAAAGTCTATTCAGTATTATTACATCTTTGACAGAGAAAAGTAAAACCCATGATGAAACTGAGAATTACAACCTCATCTACACTAATTTAGCCATGGTTTTTAAACATCTTTTGGATTTACTCATTAGTTCTTCCTGTTCACTGTAGTCTCAAGAGGCAACTGACCCAACTTTATGCTGTTCCACATAAGCCTTAAGACACAACTGAGGTGACTGCAGGATATATGAAGTTATTTCTCAGGCATGGTCCTGAAAACTAATGTGGTCCTGTGTACTAAATTTGGCTAGGGCAAGAGATACTCTCTAAAAGCATCCCACTTTTAAATATGAACTCCAATGGATTATCTGATTTTTTCCCCCTCAGTTATGATTTACTTGCTAAATCCAACTTAAACTGGTAGAGGTGCCAATTAACAGCAGTGCTATGAGGGCTCAAACAGCATCTATGTTTCTTGGAGTCATGTGAGCCTATTTTGTTCAGCCCGTATAAAGCAAATGGTCCATGAAGCTGCCTGAAAAAATTGTTTCCCTGCTTACAAGAGTGAAACTCTATGTGGTAATCTTTTTAAGTATCCTCCTAAGACACCTGTATCTTTTCATGCATTCTAACATTTTTCAGTTTATGCCCTTTATTCTTGGAATTGTTCCATTTTAAACTCTGTGGGTTTTTTTTAAATTTTATTAATTATAGTTTTAAAAAGAAAACGTTACAAACTCCATGTAGGAGTAAACATACCATCGTGATCCTCCATCATATCACAGTAACTATGAGACTGGGAAATAGAGAATGTACAAAAATAATACAACACGAAGTTAAGATTACTTTGACTTTACTCTGTCAATCTGGGGTGACTTTGGGTCAGTTTATTTATCACTCTAAGCCATTCCCTTGTATGAAAAGGGCATAAAGATGCCTACCCTCTACTTGATTGCATTACTGCTAGTTTAACATAAGGTGACTAATTTGAAGAGGTTTGAAGTTGTGAATTATTATATATGAAAAATAATAAAATTAAAATAAGTCACCTCTGGACCAACATCTCAGTCTTTATAGAGTAGAAGAGTAAACAGGCTTTCATAGACAGCAGATTGTGGCCAGAAATCAGTGCTAAGATTTGTATATGCCTCTTGTGAAATATGGTTAATACTCCCTGTTAGGAGTGCTGTAGAGGTGAAGGAGATAAAGTTTATCTCTGGACTGCATTTGCCTACCAACTTCCACTTTCTTAAATTCATCTTGCCTTCCAAATCCATCCAGCTCAAGCTTTTGGAAACATGTAAAAGTTTGATAAAAACAAACAACAACCAAAATGTATTTCCTCTGGTTTCCCATCGGTGCTAGATAGTTACATCATGAAATGTATCTCACATTGATTGTTATTTGTTCACTGCCTCCTCTGTTATACCATAAACTTGAAATATAGGATAGTTGATTTCATTAACTATATTTGCCACATCTGACAAATATCAGCTACCACTCAATAAACATTTGTGGAATTAAAGTAAGCAAATCAGTAATGGGCATTCAATTGATACTAGATATATAAATATTCTATTCTAATTCTCATTAATTAAATTTCAACACTTCCTTATTGTTTAGAAATAGTTTAAAAAATACCCTAACATTGTGCCACCTGGATTAGGTCTAACAGGAGAACCAGAGAAACCTAATGGAGGACCATGGGGAGGGGAAGGGGAAAAGAGAGTTGGGAAGAGAGAGAGGGACACAAAACCTGAGAGACTATTGAATACTGAAAACAAACCTAGGGTTGAAGAGGGAGTGGGAAGGGAAAGGGAGGTGGTGGTACTGGAGGAGGGCACTTGTGAGGAAGAGCACTGGGTGTTATATGGAAACCAATTTGACAATAAACTATTTAAAAAATACCCTAACAGGAGTATTATTATAGTGAATGTTATTATGTGAGATAATTTATTCAGGGGAAGTGCTTTTCTGTAATAAATTGAATATTACAATGAAATTTAATTTAAAAAATCCTGCCACATCTTAAAAATTTTAACACTATTTCTCTTTAAGATGCTTGTCCTTCATCCATACCCTCTTGGAGCTACTGTTGGTCCAAACCACCTGAAAGTCCCACCCAAATGATTAATACATCTTTTTATACAGTAGTCATAGAATCCACTTTAATGCTTCCCCAAAATTCATAGGTTCACAATAGCAAGAAAGGTTAAAATGGGAAAGTTTCTCACATTGCTAACTTTTACTTTTTTTGTTCTTTAAGATTGAAAAAAATATTAAAGAATCTCAGTCTACAGGAATGAGTAGTATTTAGAACTCCCACAGAGTACTGTAGCTAGCAGTCTTTCATTTCTTTCTGAATTTCTGAATGTATACACAATGCACAGTAAAAGCACCATCTTCTTCCTTCCCCATTTTCTTGGTTCTTCCTTCTTATTCCCCTCAAAAGCATATAGAAGCAGATACCAGGGATAGAAGAAGGTAATGATCAGAATTGGTAACTGGATGGGAAGCTCTGCTTCTGATCCTAAGAACTGCTATTTTCCCCTAGATAAACATTAACCGTGTAAGACACAGTCAGAGTCACAGATCCAGGGATGGACGGTCCTTTTGAGGACAATAGAGAGAGAATTTGTTTAAGTTTCCTGAGTGAGAAACCTTCCAGATGGCAGCCTTGAAAGTTAGTTTTTCCTGCTCAAAACACAGAGCTTCCTCAAGAGGAAGATAACACTTCCTTTCATCGGAGAGAGTGAGTTTTCAACAGAGTTATTCTAGAATTGGGAAACAAAACAAGTGTAAGAAATTTTTTTTTGTTTTACATGACACAGTTAGTAGAAGTCTCAATGCTTTTCAGTTTGGGCAAAAAACTCTTGCACTGGAAAATAACATGTATAGTACATCCAAGGACTCCACCTATCATGGGCAATAGCACAGAGCTCAAAGAAAAGTCAACACAGGCCAATATATGAAACAAAGTAGAAGCAATCAAAGAGAGCATATAAGTGACCCGATTCAGCCCCGAGCCTTCTCATTGGAGTTGATACTCATCTCTAATCAGGAAAATTACTGATCAATATTCATATTTTAATACAGTAAATACTTGATTGCGTACATATTTAAGTTAATCAGTAACTGCCTTTGTTTACCCATTTAGAAACTGAGTTGATTTTAGTCCACTTATCTGATTGAAAAGTTAAGATTAGAAACTAAACAAAAGCCTCACATGTTCAAGTGTAACATTGACAGATTATCCCCACAATTCCATACAGCTGCATACTGATCAGTCATAAAAAGAACAAACTATAGTTACAGAGAACAAAAAGGAGAAGGTTGAGTAAAAAGAATCCAAATACAGGTATGTATTATATTATTACATTTATATTAAGTTCTAAACCAACCAATCTATAGTGCTACAATGACAGGCTAAGGATAATGATCATCACTGGGGGTAGGTATGGCTGAAGGAGGTTGTGGAATGGGGTCCCTCTAGAAGCTGGTAATATCATTTACCAAACCGGGTGCTGGTTACATGGAGGAATAATTTTGGGAAATTTCACACAGCTCTATGGCTTGTTCACTTTTTTTGGTTATATATGTCATTCTTCCCACAAAAGAGTTTAAAATAAACACACCAGCCATGATATGGTTATGTCAACCACTCTCACAAAAGATACCAACCAGAACCTCTAAGTATCTTTATACTTCACATGTCATACTGTGGCTCATTTGTTTTCCCAACCTGGATCACCAACCTTGACCTTCCCTGGGGGGAACCCTATTCAATCCATCAAACCAGTTTTAAGGGACCAATTGGTCTCTCTCTAAACTTCCAAGCTCCTCATCTAAACATTTTTGAACAACTCTAAAGGAGCTTTGTGGGAGGTTTTGTTTTTGCATTTTGCTGCCTGTTACAGTTCGAGCGCTTATTCTCATCTTTCTTTTAAACCTTAAGCTTCCTTGAGTGAGGAGGCTTTAGCCATCTTTGTGTTTCCTCCCTGTTGTACTTGACATAGTGCCTGGCCTATAATAGATGCTATGTTCTGTAAATATTTGTAGGATTGAATTGTTCGTCATAGTCCATTTTTAACTATAATATCTTTATATTCCATACAGCCTTCCAGGTCATCTTTGCCGTTCCTCAGAAGGTAATGATCTTTTCATCTCTGGTCAAGGATAAGATTACTTTTGGCATTTCATCACAATCTAACTGATAGGAGCAAACTTTGATTGTTTAATATTTCAATCTGCCAGGATCTATCTAAAAGAAGGAAAAAGTATTTCTTTCTTAGGGCAGCAGATGTTTCAGGGAGACTAAATTGATGTTTTATGGTTTTTCTCTCATCCTCCCCCACCCCGATTGCTATTTTTCTTTCTTGGGGCTGGAAATAAAAGGATTAGGAGCTAGTTCTAAGATGAGAAGGTGAAATAAAGGTGTGTTCTCAGTGTTATTACACTAAATTGAGAAGATATAATACATTTTCAAGGTAGAAGGAACTCTATCTACACTGGCTGATGAGCTAACATACTAAACTATTCACTTCCAGTCTGCATGGATAGAAACCAGCTTAGTCTCTTGGGCAAAGAGATTACCAGCATTTTCTTGTTTTTTATTTTTATTTTTTTAATTTCAGGGAGTTCATTCCCTCTGCGTTTGTCTCTTGTCCCTTTACAGTCACTTAGGTCATGCAGAGTTTTTTACATAAACTCCCCACCTGCCACTCATTTGGCATGTTAAGCTCCTTAAAACAGTGAACCAGCCATGAACAGGTCCTGAGGAGAAGCTTCCAGATTGTAGCAATCTAAGTTCTGATTGCTTCCCTCCTGGCTATGATGGTATTTTCTCCCAACACTGAAATATCATTTATTCTCTTGATACAAGTTTTGCTTACCGCTTGTGACCCTGTTGCCTAGGGCTTTAAGAAATTAGTCTTCTTTAAATAATCCAAGGAAAAGAAAAGATCATCCAAGAGAAAGCACAGTTGCCAGCTCAGTCTCTCTCATAGCTTGAAGCTGCGCTAATTAGACATGGTTTTTGGTGGTTACAAATTTTCATTTGCCATGTTGGCTGAAGAAAAAAAAATGCCACTTCTCCATTTCAGTCTCACAGATTTCCAAACACTTGCTCTTGCTCTTCAAATATGCATTATAGAAAGTACCATGACAAAAAAATAAAAGCATTTATTTAAGATGAAGCCTGATTAAGTATAAAAAAATATTACCGATCATCTTGCAAAAGAATGTTTTAGCGTAATATAACATTACATTATAACTAGAGGAAAAAAGAGGGTCAGGGAAACAGGATATCATTATAGCAGCGGGTAAATATTTTTCATTAAACATTAAAAACAACATCTGTTACTTCCTTTAACAGTGTGAAGATTGTACTTTATTAAGTTACGGGTGGTTAATGGCTTTAAAAGTAATCTGCAAGTTAAACGTGTCTCTTTCTAGTGGCCAATTCATGACTAAGTCTTCAGTGTCAACTTTCAATTATATTAATTTCATTAATGGTTTCTTTCAAAATGGTACATCATTTTTTTGAATTGTGACAATAAGAAATGTGTTTCCTTGAATTATTTATGGCTTTTCTTAGTGTTTCCCTTTCCTATATTTTCTGCCTTTTTTCCAAGGAAAAGATATCTGAAGACCTAAGAACAACTGATCAGCAGAAAAATCTCTCCTTTTCTCCTATGTTTTTATTCTTCAAACTGCCAGCTGATGGTAGTCATTACACTTCTTGTCGTGATGACTTCATTCAGAGGCCAAGCTTAGGCAAAATTGTTTAGTAAATGCAGATCAAGGCAGAAAATTTCAAAGTCAGTGAAGCTGAGAATAACTTTTGCTGCAATAGACCCACTGGATGGTGAGATAATGAGAATTCAGGGGCCTCTAGAGCCACAATGTTTGCCTATATTGGCTCAGCCCTCTTGGGGGGTATCAGCTGCAGCTTCTTGCTGCTCACTGAAGCTATGTTCTCAACTCCAACATGATTGACAGGCACTCATGGTATTTTCAACTCCCAAAAGGATGAAAATTGTCTTTCATGTCTTCAAGCACTATATACCTGAAGTCAACAGAAGGGTGGTGCCAGTCCGATTCAGGCCATAGTCATGATGGTCCTCAGTACCAGATGATACTATTGATAACCCCATCTTAGTAG
>NC_043712.1:43571163-43582818 GCF_006229205.1 Suricata suricatta | reverse complement strand
TCAATCTCTTGTCTCTTCTGGCTTCACCAAGCCTTGGTGTCCTTTCTTTACCCATTGTTATATGTCAGTGAAGTCCCAGCAGGTTGAAAGTCTGCTAAAAGTATATTGGTAATTTAAAATTCTTATATATATATATACACACATACATATATATATATATATATATAGAGAGAGAGAGAGAGAGAGAGAGAGAGATCACATCCTCTCTATCTCTTACTCCATTTGTCAGAGACACCAACTTTTCTTTAGAATTTTTGGAATATTATTACACATTTAAAGGAAAGAAAAAGGTAGGAGGAAAAAGAGGAGGAAGACGAAGAGAAGGAAGAGGAGAAGGAAAAGAATATTTTGTTTTAAAAGCAATATTGTTTAATTTTCTCTTTGGGGACTATTGTAAAAAATAGCTGAGCTGAATAGATGTGTTCAAACACAACTTCATGTGTACATTTTTAACAGAAGTATATTTGTATTTCCCTTCAATACCTCTATAAGATCTTCAAATGAATTCTTCTATTAAACTCTCCTCTAGGGGCGCCTGGGTTGCTCAGTCAGTTAAGCTTTTGACTTTAGCTCAGGTTATGATCTCATGGTTCCTAAGTCTGTGCTGACAGCTCAAGAGCCTGGAGCCTGCTTCAGATTCTGTATCTCCCTCTGTCTCTGCCCCTCCCCTGCTCATGCACACACACTCTCTCTCAAAAATAAATTAACATTAAAATTTTTTTAAAAAGAATTATATAAGACAGAGGGGGAATTGGTGAGGTCCTGTAAATAGAAGAGACCATCTAAAATAATCTCAGTATTTCTTTGACATCTCATAGTTTCTTGGATAAATTCATGGGGATTTTGTACTTAAGTCTGTAACATAGGTGTTTATTACCTTGTAATATAAAAATGTCCTCAAATTTTGAATAGATTTTATGTGTCAGGGGGAAAAAAATAAAAACCTCATGGTCATCCCACTATTTCAAGTACTCCAAGCACACCTCTGCACAGCCCTAGTTTAAAATTACAGGTTCTGAGGAGTAATACTGAATTGTTGAATCATTACATTATACACATGAAACAAACATAATGCTCTATGTTAATTATACTTTAGTGAAAAACACCTTTATTGGGGTATAACTGAAGACAACAGCTGCACATACTCCAACCTTCAAAATTTGATATATTTTAACCTTATGTCAACATCTGTTAACCTACCATCACAATCTAGATAATAAATATATCCATCTTCCCTAAGTTTTCATACACACATTTGTAAACTACTTTCATCCACCAATACCTGTTCTACCCCCACTCCCATACAATCATTCATCTGCTTTCTGTCATTATAGATGAGAATTGCATTTTCTTGAGTTTTATATAAATGGAATTATACACACTTTACACACACTTTTGTATGGATCTGGGTTCTTCCATAACTGTTTTGAGAGTGACCCTTGCTGTAGGGTCAATTATTTATTTTTTATTGTGAGAAGTACTGCATTCTATAGATAGAAGAGGATTTATATTTATTTATTTATTTATTCACTAATTGATGGGGTTTTGTACTGCTAATAGTTTAGAGCTATTACAGGGGTTTTTCCTTATACACCGTTCTACTTTGTAGAGTTTCAGTTACCCTCAGTCAACTGTAGTCTGGAAAAGCTGACTGTCCTTCTGTCATAGGGTCAAAAAGTCAATAGTAGCCTAATGCTGCATCACAATACCTACATCATTTACCTCACTTCATCTCATCACTTAGACATTTTGTCATCTCATACTATCTCAAGAAGAGTAAATATAATATAATATTTAGAGAGAGAGAGAGTACATTCACATAACTTTTATTATGGTACACTGTTATGAAATATTCTATTTTATAATTGTTCTTAATTTCTAAATGTACCTAAGGTATAAGCTAAACTTTATTATAAGTATGTTTGAATAAAAAAAACATAGTATATATAGGGTTTAATATGATTCATGGTTTCAGGCAGCCACTGGGGGTCTTCGACAGTGTGCCCTGGGGGTGGGGGATAGAGGGGGGCTACTGTATAAATAAACTTTTCAGAACATAACAAATCTTGTTATAACATACACTTTCATTTATGTTGGGTAAATAAATTATTAGGAATGGAATGGCTGGGTCATAGATAGGTGTATGTTTAACTTTTTAGTAAGTTGGAATACTGTCTTCAAAGTGTGCATATCATTTAACATTCTCACCAGCAGTGTATGAGAATTCCAATTCCCCCACATCCTTGAAGTTAAATTATTGGCCTGAGTTCCCCCCTGGAGGCTCTGGGTACAAAATCTTCTTCCCAAATCATTCTTTTTATTGGCAGAATTTAGTTCCTTGTGGTTTTAGGACTGAGTTTTCACTTACTTGCTGGCTGTCAGCCAAGGAACACTTTCAGCTCCTAGAAGCTACCTGTATTCCATGCCACATGGCTGCTTCATCTGAAAGCCAGCAGTGATTGGTTAGATTTTCTCATGCTTCGAATCTCTTTCTCTTCTGCAGCTGGTAAAGGCTCCCTTTCAAAAACCTCCCATGATTAGGTCAAAGATCACCTGAGTTATGTCACATAACCTCATCCAGAGACTAAAATCCACCACATTCCATTTCCCCAAGGCTTATTTATGGTGGGCTCAGCAGGTGTTGGGAAACCTCAGAGCTATGCTAGAATTCTGTCTACAGCATCATTCAAGGATGTTCTGCTCTTTCATTTACTTGGGGAATCCTGTTACGTATATATTAGGCCTGTGACGTTGTCCTACAGCTCACTCATGTCC
Source organism: Suricata suricatta (assembly GCF_006229205.1). Classification (NCBI taxonomy): domain Eukaryota; kingdom Metazoa; phylum Chordata; class Mammalia; order Carnivora; family Herpestidae; genus Suricata; species Suricata suricatta. The sequence continues at coordinate 43,580,043 of NC_043712.1, read as the reverse complement.
ATTTTTTTTTTTTTGGTCTATTTTCTGTTTTCCAATTACTTTCAGTGCTCTATCATCAAATTTACTATTCTTTTCTTCACCATGTAGAGTCTTCTGTTAATTCCACCCCATGTATTTCTTACACATTATAATTTCTTTTCTACAAGTTTGACTAGGTTTTTAAACATCTTCCAAATTCAATTTTTGGAATACATGAGATATAATTGTGGTACTATTTTAAAGCCTTATCTTCTCATTGTAACACCTGTGAAAGTTCTGAGTTGGTTTTGACTGATTATTTTCATCATTATGTTTTCTGGGCTTTTTTGCTACCTATAACCAGGGTCATTTTTAATTGGATGCCAAGCATTACAAATTTTACTTTATTGGGACTGGACATTTTTATACTTCAATGCATACTCTTAAGCTTTTTGTTTCTTTGTTTGTTTGTTTGAGATGTATTTAAGTTACTTTAAAAAATGTAAGACCATATTGGGCCTTGCTTTTAACATACGTTAGGCAAGATCAGAGTAATACTCACTCTAGAACCAGAGGAGTGAGTTCAAATTTGGATATGTTAAGTTTAAGGTACTTATTAGGCATTCAAATAGATTAGAATAGATGGCTGCCTGATCTCAAGGAATGGGCAGAAGAGTCTAGATGGAGAATAGGGAAAGGATGTGCCACCTCAGGGGAGAAACCTTTGAAAAACCATTGGAATATAAATGGAATTCAAACTGGCCCTTTACTATTCAACGGGTTTTGAGAGTTTTATATCATCTTGACTACTTGAAGAGACACTCTGACCACTACCAAGGGCTATCTCCTGATCAGGAAATTCAGGTGAAAATCCTTTTCCTCTGGGGTGACTGGGTGGCTCAGTTAGTTGAGCATCAGACTTTGGCTCAGGTCATGATCTCACAGTTCAAGGTTTTGAGTCCCATGTAGGGCTCTATACTGACAGCTCAGAGCCTGGAGCTTGCTTTACATTCTGTGTCTCCCTCTCCCTTTGCCTCTACCCTATTCACGCTCTGTCTCAGTCTCTCTCTCAAAAATAATAAAACATTAAAACAAATTAAAAAGGAGAAAAAAGAAAATCTTTTTCCTCCTACAAATTGTATCCAAGGTAGATAGAAAAAGCCAAAACACCACATTATGAAACCCCAAAGTTTAGAAGTGTTTTATAATGTTGAAATGTGTAAACTGATCATTATTCAATTCCTAATCTTATATTTGTCATTTTGAGACTAGGGACCAATCAGAAATGCAATGTTCCAGGTATCTTTACTGTTTTAACACTTGCCACAAGATTTCCAGACAGTGCCTGACACATGGCAAGTTTTCAAGGGATATTAAATAATACGAATATAATTTGTATTATTTCTAAGGCGCTTTCCATTCTCCTTCTCAGTGCATTCTGAAGAATGTCACAGGGGCACTATGATTCATAGCTAGTGTTCTAAGTAATTTTACTATTAGGTATCTGCATTTGCATGGCATACAAAATAGAGCATAATTAAATGCATTGTTTATTCTTCTAATGAAGTGTTATTTTGAATAAATTGTCCTGCCCATAAAGGTATTATTAAACACTATGCTTTCTTCTTCCTTAAAAGGTAAGAGATATTACCAGTCCAAATTCCCATTGGATGGACTGGATCAGACACTCATAAGGAGAGTGTAATGTTGAGACAAGGTTTGGAAAGACAGAAATGTGAAACTGGCTGTCAGGTACAGGGATACAAATTCAGGACTGGAAATGGAGTATAAAGCCAGAAGGATGAAGGCAAATAAAGACAGGAAATGAGTGGGAGATAAAAAGTAAAACAGGAACAAAGTGAGACAATCAGGATTAGATGAAATGACTGGATATTTCCCCAGGCTCTACAGAACTCTGTCTTGATGATGAGTTTTCATTAAATGCTTTGCTTAAGATCTGGTGCACACAGTCTCCCACTTCTATTTAATTCAGGCTTCAAACAATTCCTGATCCAGAATTCCATACTGAATTGTGGATTAGCACTCCTAAAATGGATTACACTTTCCTTTCTTTACTTTCCATTTTCTGTGAAAAGCATAGCTTTTCTTATATTTGGGCTCAAATTTCAGAATTATAGTTAGCATTTTTCTTTTCATTAACCATACCCTTCTCTTCCACTCCACTTAAAATAATTTTTCGTGAAATATATTAAGAGCATAACATAATACACAGAGGAGTGTATAAAACTTATATACGTAATGTTTTACTATTGAGACACCACAGTTGGGCTCTCACATGGTCAAAGCAGTGGAGTAGTGACCACCTACCATTAAAGTTGTTCATGCCAAATGGTGTTTTCCATAAAGTGATCTACATAAATCTGGGTTTTGATTTGTTTTCCAAATGCTTTAGCAGAGTCAAAGCTACATTCAAATTAATTTTTTGTGGAAAAACTCTTGGCCTGATTGCAAATATCCTTGTTGGCTCTCTGAAGAAGGGAGAATGCCATCTGTCTGAGCTAGAATGAAAGTCCCCTCAACAGTGACAATAAAATGTAACTTCTTGTTCATCTTGTTTCTGAAGCACATGAATCCCTTTATAACCAATGATATAGCACTCATGCTCTATCAGAAAAGAACTATAAATTAGCTATGATCCAGCATTTTCTAAAGGCTGCCTGGAGCATCTAATACATAGGAAGAGTAGCATAATGGATACGTTAACCTTTTTATTTCTCTAATTCAAAAAACTCTATCCTGAAACTGAAAAAATCAGAAATAATGTACCAGTTTAAGATTGTTTTAACTGTTCTCAGGAATGTCTCTGTCCAGAGGAGCATCAGTTATTCACTGAATGACCCAATGTAGCAGATACTATGCTGGGTACTTTGGAATATCAGATTAAATAGAGGTATAAGCTATTTAAGATTGAGTGTTGTGACTGTTACTCCTAGGGTTAATAGTAAAACTTTCCATATGTGGCATGTTAATGTAACTTTTAGAATCACTGCTGAGGAAAAGCAAAATATTCCTTATTCTTATTTTGATCTCACCTACCTATTTATTAAATAAATATTTATTGATTGCCTTCCATGTACAAAAAAATATATAGTAGGGAGCCAGGGAGACCTAATCCCTACTTCAAGGAAAAAAATTCACTTAAGAAATCTCAGAAACATTGCAATTAAAGATGTAGCCATGTTAAAACCTTAAGACCATTAAAATAAATGTAAAATGATCAGGTCCAGATAATGAAGCCTGAGGGAAAGAATGGGAAATTAATATACCTGAAAACTTAGTTTATAGGAAGCCACTCTTATTAAGGTCATAACTTATCTCAGCTTCCTGCTATTAATATTTCTCAGATAAATTCTAAAAAGTTCCTATTAATCCTTCATGTTTTCCATGACAGAATTTTTTTTCAATATAAAACTGTTTACTTAAAAAAAGTCAAATAATGAGAAATCTTTTACTAACTCTATTCTCAGCTAAGTTGTCATGAAATGCAGAACGCATACCACATCATATCTCATTGGATTCCATCTACTTCTTTTTTCTATTTTCTGTAATGATTTTGTTTTCAGTTTTTATATTAAAATTTGCATTGCATATGATCGAAGACATTCTTTGCTTTTGGAAGAAGCAAAGAATGGCCAGCTTAATTTAAAATATGCAAACAAAGAGAAAATATATCCTACACATTAGACAGAAATTCTCAAATGCATATTAAATTTAGTCATTTCTTATGGGCACATACAATATTCCCACATTTATCAGATATATTCTTTGAGAGCAAAGCACCACTTCTTCATATATGTGTGTGGGGTGAAGGTATCTGTGAAAAATTCTCTTAAGAATATTATCAGTTTTCTACTTTCTCTCTGATAACAGGATCACAATTTGTTGCAGCTTTATTGAGATATAATTGACATAGAACATAGTCTCAATACAAGGTGTATAATATGTTCATTTGATATACATATATATTACAAAATGATTATCACCATAGAATTAGCAAACACCTCCATCACATCACACAATTACCATTTTTTTATTTTTTGGTGAAAACATTAAAGATTTATTCTCTTAGCAATTTTCAAGTATGTAATATAATATTATTAGCTATAACCACCATAATATACACTCAATTCCCAGAACTTTTCATTTTATAGCCAAAGTTTGTAACATTTGACGAACATCTCCCCATACCCTCACCCTCCAGCCCCTGGTAACGACCACACTACTCTGTTTCTATCAGTTTGGCTCTTTTTCATTCCACATATAAGTGATGTCAAACAGTGTTTGTCTTTCTCTAACTTACTTAACTTAGCATAATAATCTCCAGGCTCATTCATATTATAGCAAATGGCAGGATTTCCTTCTTTCTTATGCAATGAATATTATATATTATATAATATTTTATTATATATTAATATTACACACACATACACACCATTTTCTTTATCCATTCATCCATTGACAGACACTTTGGTTGTCCATATCCTGGCTCATGAATAATGCTGCAGTGACTAACAGAGTACAGATATATCTTTAAGATCCTGTTACCATTTCCTTTGGATACATTTCCAGAAGTGGGATCATTCCTTGATGATCAGTGATGCTGAGCCCCTTTTCATGTACCAGTGACCCATTTGCATGCCTTCTATGGACAAATGTCTCTTCAGATCTTTGCCCATTTTTAAATTGGGTTCTGTGTTTTTTGCTGTTGTTTGCTATTAATTTGTATTAGTTCCTTATATACTTTGGAGATTAACTACTTTGTAGTTTGCAAATATTCTCTTCCATTCTATAGACTGCTTTTTCATTTCTTTGCTAGTTTTCTTTGCTGAGCAAAAGCTTTTTAGTCCTGCTTGCTTACTTTGCTTTTGTTGTCAAATCCAGAAAATCATTGCCAAGAGCAATGTCAATTATCCTATTTTCTTCTAGTTTTACAGTTCTCAGTCTTAAATCTAGTCTTCAGTCCATTTTGACATGATTTGTATGTGTGGTATAAGAAAGAGGTACAGTTTCATTTTTTTGAGTATGATAATCCAGTTTTTCCAATATCATTTGTTGAAGAGACTATCTTTTACTCATTGCATATTCCTGACTCCATTCTTATCAATTAATTGATCATATATTCATGGATGTATTTCTGGGCTCCCTATTCTGTTCCATTGATCTACATACCTGTTTTTATGCCAATAACAAACTATTTTTATCACTATAGCTTTATAACATAATCTGAAATTCATTGTGGTTTTGATTTGTATTTTCTTCATGATTAAGTGATGTTGAGCACCTTTTCATGTATCTGTTGGCCATTTGTATGCATTCTTTGAAAAAAAATGTCTATTGAGTTCCTCAGCCCATTTAAAAAAATTTTTTTTTTAATCTTTTATTTATTTTTGAGACACAGAGATAGCTCGGTCAGGGGAGGATCAGAGAGAGAGGGAGGCACAGAGTCGAAGGCAGGCTCCAAGCTCTGAGCTAGTTGTCAACACAGAGCCTGATGCAGGGCTCAAATCTACAAACTGTGAGATCATGACCTGAGCTGAAGCCAGATCTCAATCGACTGAGCCACCCAGGTGCCCCTCAGCCCATTTTTAAAATCCAATTTTAGCTTTTTTGTTTTTGAGTTATAGCAGTTGTTTATATATTTTAGGTATTTCCCTCTTTATCAGATATATTATTTGCAAATATTTCCTCTCATTGCATAGGTTTCCTTGTCATTTTGTCGGATGTGTCTTTGCAGAAGATTTTCAGTTTGATGTAGTTTCACTTATTAATTTTTGCTTTTGTTGCTTGTGAGATCATAATTCAGTAGTGTGGATTTTCATCGGCCAGTGCGTCTGGCCCAGGGCAGTGTATCATGTATATCCTGTTCTCATTCTCCACTTTCAGAGTCTCTATTTCACTTGGAGTTACATATGTGATCCAGTCTCATCCATTGAAAACTTAGAGGGAGTGCTCCTGAGAAAGCTTTTACTTTCTTATAAAATATCAGAGAATTGCCTGGCCCTGCCCTTTCCTCTACCTTCCTTGATCAGGGATCTGGGTTGAAAATATGACAGTTTGTGATCATGAAGTATCACAGGAAAGGATAGAAGCCAACAGCCTCAAAGTGTTGCAGGAGAGCAAAAAATCCTGGGTGTGACAGTATTTTTTCAGAAGCTGAACCAACATTGGTAATATCTACCTATGGTCTTTGTATTATGTTAGAAAAATAAACTCCTATATGTTTAGGCTACTATTAGTCACAATTTCTGTTCATGGCAGCTGAATATATTCTTAATTCATATAATACCATAAATTTTTATTAGTAGTACTCAACAAAGACTTTTCTAAATTGCTCCTTAATAGAGACGTCATGTATGTCACTTGTCACCCTCCCCCTTGAATGGTCTAATTTAGGTGTTCACTAATTTTTGCCCAAGCCAGTCAGTGGACCTTTAATAACTGTTTGATAAATGAAAATGAATTAGATTTTTATAATATCCATTTATGTTTTCTTGCTACATCAATTCTCTTCTTCTAATATCAAGGTCAAAGGATTTATGTTTATGGAGCATAATTTTGATCATGATTTTCTTCTGTTCATAAATGCTAATGGCTCCTTAGCATCTACTGAAATCCAAAATTCCTTACTCTGTTCTTTGAAGTCATTCAGAATCTAGCCCTAATATCTTTCCAACCTAATTTCATGTTATTGATTATAATCCAAATGAATGAAACTGCTGTCAGTTTTTCTTACATATCTAACCAATTTTGAGAAGGAGATGCTATTTCACCAGCTAGAATGACCTGCTGCTCTTCATTTCTGACTATTAATCACCTGCTTTTCTTTTCAGTTTCATCTCAAATCTCATCTCCTGAAAGCCTTCAATTCCATCCCTTTCACCAAGATGGAACTAATCTTCTTCTATTCAGAACTATAACACAGTCATTTATTTGTAATTTTCTAATAGCTGACAGATTCTGCTCAATATTGTGGGTCTCAATGTACAAATCTTCTCTAACATCTTTGGGGTAATATCTGTGCTTGCATAAACTTCACTGAAGTATGATAGACACAGAAAAATTACACATAGAGTATAAAAAACATAAGCATAGATGTTGGTAGAATTTTAGGACCACAGGTACTTTTATATAACTACCACTTAAATAAAGGTATAGAACATAACCGGCATCTAGAATCCTTTTTCATAGTTCTTCCCAGTGGCCACCCAATACCCAGAGTAATAATTACTCTGATTTCCATTGCCATATATTAGTTTTGCCTGTTTTTGTACTATATATAGTACATATTATTCATTATGTATTATTTTGTGACTGGCTCCTTTTGCTCACAATATGTTTATGAGCTATATTCATATTGTTTCTACATTAGCAGTTTAATGTCCTTCATTAGTTCAACATTTTTGTGTGTGTGAATATGCTACAGTTTTATATATTCTACCACTGATAATCATTTATATCTGCTTCTGGTTTTCCTGCTATCATTAATAATGTTACTATAAACATTTTTGTACATGGGTTTGGAGGGCACTTTAGATGTATTTCTGTTAAGTATATACTTAGGTATATAATTTCTAAGTAATAATATATTTGTTTATCCAGGTACTCAGAAATATTAAGTGGAAACAACTATTTTTTCTCTACCTGCATTGTAGGAAATTATACACATGTGGGTCTGTTTCTCAACTTTCTTTCTTTCTTTTCAACTGTTTCTTTACCCTCCATCTGCAAAATACCACACTATCTATCACTATAGATTTATAAGAAATCTGAATGCATGGTGTGTTAAATCTTCCCTTTTTCCCCCTGCATCTGGCACAAGAATATAATGTTAGAGTTATGTTTAACCTGTTATAGATTAATTTAGGAAAAAGTGATATCTTTAAAATTCTAAATCTTCTAATTTATGATACTAGTATATACTTCCATTTACTATGGTCTTTTTTAAAACTTTTTTTAATATTTATTTATTCTTGAGACATAGAGAGAGACAGAGCATGAGCAGGGGAGGGGCAGAGAGAGGGGGAGACACAGAATCTGAAGCAGGCTCCAGGCTCTGGCTGTCAACAGCACAGAGCCTGACGCGGGGCTAGAACCCACAAACCACAAGATCATGACCTGAGCTGAAGTCTGACACCCAACCAGCTGAGCCCCTCAGGCACCCCTTACTATGGTCTTTTTAACATTCTTGTCAGAATTATTTTGTAGTTTTGTATGTGGAGGTCCTATATCTCTTTCCCAAGAATTATTTCTAGGAGTTTGATTTTACTTGTTTTTCTTGCATTATTGGACGGACAAAGTTCTCCAAATGATATTGAACTGAAGCAACTTTAGACTGTAGAAGGAAACTTTATCTTTCTCACTTTCCTAATATCTATCATTCAATACTTTACCTTAAAGGTGTTTTTTAACTGAGGTATTGATGACCTGTAACATTACAGTTTCAGCCTATATTATTATTCAATATTTATATTTATTACAAAATGATCACCACAATAAGTCCAGCAGTTTTTGGAGGAATTTTGTTGACCTGTTTTATCATATACATTTTTTAAATTACTGTTTCTGGCTTGATAAACATATATAACATGAATAGGAGGTATTCATATTCTGATCATGAAGGAACATGGAAATTAAAACTGGTCAAATATATGAAACAAGTGTTTTTAGACATTGAGAAAAGTGATGTTGTGATTCCTGAGAAAAGGAAAACGAAGTAAGTGGTGCCTAGGAGTCTTCAGCTTTCTTCTTGAAGGCATTTCCAGACTGTAATGCAAAGAGGGGAAGGAAAGACAAGGAAAGTCTCACCTAAGTGAAGAGCCTCATAAAGAGTTTGGCTAAGTCAACACTGCTAGAATTTGTGAGATGTTACCCTGGTGTATCCTGTAGTCTGTGGACACTAGG